>NC_142794.1:6825493-6918691 GCF_049724085.1 Artemia sp. Qi Xiang Cuo | reverse complement strand
TTTCGGCCAACCGTCTAGGGCTAAACAGAAAGCAGGTCGTCCGCGGTTGGGAGGATGCCATAAAGAAAGGTTTAAGAGAAATGAGAACTTCCTTGGAGGGTGTAAAGAGAGAGGCTTTCAATAGATTGGGATGTAAAACGAGCGTGCGTTGGCCTCAGGCGGCTTGGTGCTGCGGTGAGTTGCTAGTAGTAGTAAATAACGTGAGCGGAATGTTAAATGTGCTGCTGGATCGTCAAGAAACAGAAATTGCAACGTAAAAATTTGGATTAAGTCGCGTCTTGATTTGTACTTTTAGCTAAAAGTTGGTTATTATGTCAAAATAAGTAGCCAATCAAAAAAAAAAAAAGGTACACTCGAAATAAGTTGAGTGGTTCTCCTCACACTCACCTAGGCGTGCATCGATCTTGACTCGGATAGCGCATCACAATTTCTGAATGTTCTTCGTTCCCAGGAAGGAGAACAAATCGTTTCCGATATTTTAATTTATTTTTTTCACGCCAATGAGTAAGGTAACATGTTAAAATAAGGAGGTACTTCAATTCCAGGATTCCTATTGGTTCGAGGCAAATTTCCACCAATAAAAGATTACTAAAAGCTACCAAATGATTTACAGTCTCATCTCTTACTTCAGGGTTTCCCAAAATATAAGGGGAGTAATTTCAGAAAACGGAAATTTCAAGATACAGGCTCCCAAACAATTCTTTCAGTTATAATTATACAAGATTAATTTACAATGGGAGTCATAAATTATTAATTAAAGGTGAGTACAACAAATTAAACTCGATATTATCTTTGTCAACACACCTTTAAAACTAATCAGATGAATAGACTAGATCTAGTCGAAGTGATAAATTTGCAAATTGTAAATAATATGAACATTTTAGGTGTGACTTTTAACTCAAAAATGTCATGGATAGATCATGCAAATAATAGTACTAAGAAGGTGAATATAGCTTTGCCTAATCGTGTTACAATTCGGCGATTAGGTTTTAGTCGTTTCACACTGATGAATTTTTATAAACTGCATCCCCAAAGTGGAAAACCCTGATCTTTACGAATTCTGTTCCTGATTCACACATGAGTCAGGGCTTGAAAGGTTATAGGTAACGTTAGGGTTTTATTATTCAGGTCATGTTAAAAGGGTATTGATTCACTGAGGTGTTAAACCCTTCATAAAAACATTAAACTGAGAACTTAGCTCAAGGGCGTTCATTCTTTTTTCTCTTCTGTTGCCCAAGTTATGACCCATAAAATATCATACAAAGCTTTAATAATACCTTCCGATAATATGAGATGCAACTTGTATTTTTAGGGCTTTTTTGCTTCCAATGAATTTCGTTCCCTTGAATTTCCAAGGACATCAAGAAACCCACCCCCCCCCACCCCACTTTCGAACCATCTTATATCTATTTAAACCTGGGAACTGCATTCTTTCAGTTAGTTGTTTCAGAATTATAATACTATAGTTCTTAATATAAAGAATTTTAATAATAAGGCAGTATGACGTTTTCAGTGTATTCATGCAAGTAAGTAAAATGAATTAGTTAAATTTTTTCCTACGGTAAAAATTGAAACAATAAAAATCGACTAATTGCCAAGGTCCTTAATGACTATATTGAAGTAAAAGATTTCCTTAAGCTGTTTGTTTACCCAAGATTAATTCTATTACATATTATGCAATCGGTAATTCATTTTGGTCATTTTAACTTATGTAATATTAAGTGGCAGTCGCTCTCTACAAGTCAATCATGTATTATAATTATCAACTTATTAATAAGCTGAAGAATCTATTTTGGTTTCAGCACGTTGACAGGCCTTTACAGGCTAGGAATTATGCAACTCCTATTTCAGACATAATTTTTACTAATTCTTTAAAAATTAATAAGGCTACAAATACTTTAATCTTATTTCACAGATGTATCTTCCTGTGTCTCCGAACTTATTTCAACTAAGATAAAATGTTCTCCGCCTTCACTTCTAGTTTTTATATTTTCACTGTATCCCCTACCTATGCTAATTATAATTTACTGCGTGACCTGTCTTTTGGCACCTGAACTTTTGACCGAGATTTGAGGACGCCTGGGACCTTGTTATTACCTGAATGGGAAGATGTCACCGATGCAACATTGCATTGGGACGATCGGAGAGCAGCGTTGCCGATGCTTCGAAATAAACTGTACCAGTTTTCCTACTAAATTTGCAAGAGCGGATCCAGGATTTTTGTTCGGGGGGGGGGGGGGGGGGGGTTACTAATTTTCGACTCGGTCAAAGATTTCGGGGGTTCAAACCGGGTACCCCCCCCTGGATACGGCCTTGTACATTTGTATCGCAAGAGGATAAATTGTCCCATCGGATGCGCCGCTAATGGCTCCGGAAGATCAAAGGTTTCTTTTTTAAACTAGGCGGATGCTACTACCAAAACGTGGATAACGGCATATAAATGCCTTGCATTAATCCTTGTTTATTTGTTAAGAAGAATTTCCCCAAAATTCCTAAATAAAAAATTGTCACGCCATTTTCTCTACTGTCTATTTTTAAGCCTTTAGGTTGAATTTTGTAAGTTTTGGACAAACCACTCCAAAATCCTTATGCAAAAGCTATGATCACTGTAGAAATATGAAAAATTAGAGTAAAGCGTAGTGAAAACCGCAGATAAGAAAAACCTATTCAATTCTTCTAAAATATACGACAATATAAGCAATTTGTACCATTTTTATTGCAAATGCACATGTTTTCAACAAAAAATCAGTGTACAAATATTATTAAAAATAACTGCCTAATCAAATACTGACCAAACAGGTAAGTAATTAAAAATAACATCGACAATAGTACCAGATTTTTGAACTTCACGTTACAGTAATTAGCCGAACTAATCAGTTCAACCAATTAAATGGTTGAAAAAAACATGTGCAATTACTCAATGGAGATGTTACTAGCAAAGCACACTCAGCCCCAACAGCAGTCTAGGGTAAACAACTGCTTATCAGACAAATATTCTTCAATATTTTAAAGAAAGTAGAAAAGCTAAGTCAATGAAACTTCCAAAAATCAGCTTGAAAAAAAAAAAACTTCATTAAAGTAGCTCTATTACATTCTAAAAGAGAGAAAATAGTGTCTGAAAAGCGACTGTGGACCCGGTGGAAGTGTGCTGAACATGCTTCTTTTCAAAAAACTGCTCACGTTTTCGAATCGACGCATCTCACCATCTAAATAACATCTTTAAAAATGTCAATAAATAGCGACGAAAACCACACTGCCGTTCCATCATAAACAACAAGTAGAACAATTCGGAATTGTATTTTTATATACATAAGACAGTGGAATAAAACTTTGAATGAATATTTCGACCCTATATCCAAGAGCCGTCCACAGCAAAACAAATATCAACCAGATTCCTGGTTGACTTCCCTTAGATAATGATGCTAAGACTGTTTTCAAAATATTTTAGTTTTAAATATTTTATTTTAATATGGGTTCTTTCATATTCTTTTTTTTTTAATTTGTTTTGCTGTGGACGACCCTGGAATATAGGGTCGAAATATTCATTCAAAGTTGCATTCCACTGTCTTATATATATAAAAACATTTCCTTATTGTTCTGCTTGTTGTTTAAAAATATCATTCACCAGTGCTGTCTGTGTCAAATTCTAAACGGAGGGCCGTTACATTTCCTAAAGGTGATTACATTGGATGTTTGAAAATATGACCCAAGAGAGGTTACACGAGTTTTGAAGCACACTCCTACAAATCGAGCCCGGCCCTCAAAAGCTCTGCTTACACACAATAAAACACTGGTTGAAATTCTCTAAGGTTGTGATGATGACATAGGGTCATGATACACTATAAAACAAAATCAACTGCTACACAATTCAATGATAGAATCAACACTATCAGATGATCAAAGATGAAACAGAGGCTCAAAAAACAACAAAGCAGATGGGGGGGAGAGGGTTGTTAAAGCAAGGATGACTAATCACTTATAATCCTATTCCAGAAGAACAATCAGGTCATCCTTATGCTATTAGCAGATTAAGCTGCAGTTTCGGCTGTTGTGACATTTTCAACCGGTTGTTGTTGCTGCTGCTGTTGAGGCGGTGCCTCGTTACCTTCAGCCTAAAACAGTAAAATAAGAACCTTAGAAGGTGTATAAACTAGATGGCATATGAATCCAAATAATGAAACCATACAGTAATTTAAAACTAAGGCTACAAAACTCTAGTGTAATGTCAGCAAAGTGGAATAGAAAATGAATAAATATAGACAAAAAGTTAAAAAAGAAAAAAAAACATATATATATAACACTACCATATATTCAGGGTGGATGTCCACCCTTTCCTTACCCCCGTTTTAAAGCTCAATTTTGAATTCAATTTAAAGCTCAGTTTTCAATTTATGAGCCCCCTCCTCTCTAAATTTGAGAAATAGATTTACAGCTGTTTAGAACGTCATAAATTTGGATTGAGCAAAGATATGATACGTGAGACTTTCCTTGTGCCTTAGTTGAGCAAAAGATCTAGTTTACGAGGTTTCACTATTATAATACACAGATTGTTAAGGTTAGTGACCTCTGAAAAATAAGGAGTAGAGGCAAGTGTTATAAAATGTCTTCCCAAGAGATAGATTAAGCCTCAGGATACAAAGGCGAAGGCTTAAATCACCATGCCAGTTACTATCCAATATGGCAAGAAGCCCCTAAATTTAGAAGCTTTTAAATATGTCAGACTGAGAACCTTATTCTTTTTAAACTCCGAACCAAATAAGAGTCGAATCGAATATTCACCAAGGTACACATTTGTTTGTTTTCTCTCTCCAAATTATTCCCTCCTTGCCACCCCCAAACGACGTCCCTGAGTTTCTCTATTAAACATTATGGTTCTTTCACTACTTGATTACTGATCAGAGCCTAATAGGCCTATTTAAAGAGAACAAAGCCTCTGGCAATAGACCTTTGAATGAAGCAGTAACTTAAAACACATTTTATTTGGTTAGCACTTTTGAATCGCTTGTTTGGGACCATGGCTTTTCTATTAAGGAATATCATAAATAAAATATTAGACATTTATAATATAAAAAGAAGAAAAGAAAAATGGCATACTGTTTATACTAATTACAGAATAGCAAAAAAAGATTGCAATTGGGTTCCTATAATCTAAAATACTAAACTACTGTATTTCTAGCCCACGATTATGGGAGAATCCTCTGTACTACTCTTAACATGAGATTTCGCTTTGGAACAATTAGAAAAGTATATATTAATATAAGGGAAGAGGAAATACAGCGGTATACAGTAGTATCGTCGTAGAATTCAGACAAGTAATTCGAGTACCACAAGGATTAAGCTTTTCTGTGTACCTAATTTTGTCCCCTCTACAGTTGTGAAAATATTTTTTAAATAACAATTTCTTTAAGGCATTGCCCCCCCCCCCCACACACACGCAAAAAAAGAGTATGGTATTCCTCAAAATAGAATCTAGGGCTTGCCTTTAAAATAAAAAGATTATTTGATTACAATCAAGAAAATATTAGTGCAAAAGTTTTCCCATAGGACATCTCCCTCCTCCAGGAAAGGAGCAGGTTCTCCTTCAAATAGGATACAACCATCTGGATAATTTCTAAGACCACAATGTTTAAGAGACAAAATAAGAAAAATTGTGAAGACGAAAAAACGAGGATCATTCCAGCCAGTGATATTGAAATTAACTGTTGGTTTTGTTTGTGATTGTTTGTAGCAAAATACTGATCACTAATTTTATTTTCCAGATTGACTCACAGGTTTGTAAGTAATATTCCAATTCTGGTTCTAGTCAATCAAGAATTGATCACTACAAGAATAGCATACAAATATCAGACACCAAATTTGTTCATAATTCTCATAATCACGAGCTTAAATCACCTACTAGAAGATGAAGATAACTTGACGTTTATATTCAAACTTCCAGCATAAATAACTACAAGATTTCGAAAATCATTGACGGCCTCTGGCGTCAATGAGTCTGCAAAATCCACCCTCGGTCATTTGAACAGTTGTAAACGCAGCAGCAGTGGTGGTTCTGGTTTCTCTTGCGCCCGGGGCAAAATTTTGATTAGCAAAATCCCTGTCTCCCATAAGGCAAAATTTTAGTATCAATTATAAATGGAAAGGCAATGTGGCCTAAGATAATATTTACAATGAATTCCTAATATAATACATGCGTCAAAAATGGGGGGGGGGGGTAAACTCGTAACCCCAATCAAATTGATCACCTTAATCCAGGAGACTTACGTTATTTTTACTGTCTTATCAAAAATTTCACCTGTTTTTAACATTTTCGTTTCAGCGTAAATAAAAAGGCAGTATGACCTAAGAAATTATTTACTGCAAATACCTAATATAATACATGCGTAAAGGGAGGAAAAAAAAGCTCATGACCCCGCTCACATTGGTCACCTAAGTCCAGGAGACGTTCACAATGCTTCATAGAGATACTTATCAAAAAACTACTCACGGATAGCAATCCAATCTCCAAGAAAACCTAACCGACAATACATCATCCTTAAACCCCCTGAAAGAGGAGTTTCAATCATTCAAAATAATTATTAAAAGGTGATACAATTATTACCACAACTGGCGGCCCCTCAGCGGCCGCCATTATTATTGGAGACACATTTTACTATAAAAAACCTACAAAGAATCCCTTTTGGTTATGAGCCTTTTTTATAAATATTTAATATTTTGTATGAACTAACCGCTTCAGGTGATTCATCCTCATAGCTTTTTTGGCCTCTTCCCCGGCCTCCTCTGCCACGACCACGGAATGGTCTGCGATAGCGTGGTCGCCTTGGTCGCCCTTCCCCACGTTCGTATACTTCTTCTTCACCTTCCTCGCCCTCTGATTTTCTAGGACGAGAGTAGTAGCCACCACGATAGCCTACAAGAAAAAAAAACTTTAATTACAATACATACATAAATAATATGGCTTTTACGGTTTTCATCAATAGCAAAGTTTTTTTTTTCTAAATTCGCGTACTTGGCCCGTTTCTTTGTAAAACAAAAGAAAAAAAATACGGACAACCAAGGACTACTGTATATTCCTGTAGAACTACTATTCGAAATAACGAATATTAATAACAAATTATTCCGATCTACAGACTACTATCTAATCTGTATATTTCTATTTTCCGTCCACTTATTACTGTAAATTATAACAGCCGACAGGCGTTAACAAACCTAGCGTTTACTCTTCTGTCTGGATTACAGGAAAACGGTGTTTTTTATTCGTAACTGAAAAAGGTTAGAAAGGATAGGAAGATATGTACGCAAACCAAAATTACGAGTATGGGAAGCTGCAGTGATGGCAGTGGCCACGTGAGCACTTAGAAAGATGGAGGATTCGTTATATGTTTTTCAGAGGAATTGTCTACGGATTGTTTTGGCTAGCCGTCTGACTAACCGTATCTCAACCGGGAAGCTGTACAAAAATGTGGTTCCATCCCACTTTATAGGGATATAATCAGAGAAAGGTTGAGACGGCTACGACAAATTCTGCGGACGAAGGATGCCAGATTGCCGAAGATCGTCCTTTTCGACCAACCGTCTAGGACCAACCAAAAAGGGCCGGAAAACGAGTCGTCCCCGAATCGTGTGGGAAGAGATCGTAAGGAAGGATCTAAAGGATATTAGAACTTCTTGGGAGGGTGTAAAGAGAGAGGCTTGGGATGTAAGAGAATCGTGCGTATTAAAAATTCAGTGATATCTTTTAATTAAGCGAACGAATTTGCAATAGAAAAACTTCTTTAAGCTTTATGTTCATTTCTGTTGATGCTTGAATTATGCACTTACCTTATTTTTGACAAGATTTTTAAGAAACTAAATTTCAGCTGGAGGGACGAGGTCTGGGAGGGGAGGGTTATAAATAGTAGCATTCATAAAAGATATACAAATTTAACAAGCAAATAAAGGACATATTTTCCCCATGATCAGGATACCCGAATAGCTTACCGTTAATAAAACTACTAGTGGGACTTTTTACAAGAATATCGAAAAAAGTTTAACTTAAAACTTCTTTCTTCAAACTTCAAAATACTTTATGACAGAAAGACCTCGTTACTAAAAAACTGTAGTTACAAAGATTGGTACTATATTTATGAATCTATTATAAAAAGGTGAGTTACAAGCCTAGTAAAAATTTCTTTCATTCAAGTCACTGTATTTATAATCCAGTTTTCCAAAAATGATCATTTCTACTCTCGTGAATTCTTTGGGGAAGAAACTTTAAGGAGGACCAGCAATTATTAGATCAAAATTGGAACACCAACCTCTCCACCAGCCTCAAAGAAAACCAACCTCAATTTTACTAACTTCAAATTCAAAAAAAACATTAACTCATCCCATAGATTTTGAATAAGTTTACCACCCACCCCTCAAATTTGCGTGAATTGACGCCACTACACTATTGAACAATGTAAACACATATTATATTAATTATGACCTGAGTACGAGAACGCTCAAATTTCCACCCTTATCTACCCCCGCCCCTCTAAAAAACGAAGAAAACTTAAGATAGTTAAGCATAATAAAATCATGACCCAAGCCACAATATGAATAATTGAATATTAAAATAACAAAATATGTAAAATAAATTAAAAAATGTATTAAGAAAACGCTGTAGAACTTCCTGCTAGAGCAGGAAAACTAATCATAGGTATATTTTAGGCCCCTAATTGCTCACACTGGCTTGTAAACAAATCTAAATTACCCTTGAATGGTAAAACATTTTTGTAATTTTTCTGGAATTACTCCCAACTTTTTCAAATGACTCTGGCCATTTTTTATTCTCTTTTTACTTGAGATAATAATAAAATTATTATAAGAATATCACAATCACAGCCCTGTCCGTATTTACAATATAATAAGAGGACTAAGTAAAAGCAATTATTTATTGATCCTTAAGGGGATTCGGTACCTTCAAGGATCACCCTATTTAGTCCATTATGACTTTATTAGTTTGTGTGGCCAGACCATTAAGAAATGATTGGGCGGTCTTGCCATAACTTGTAAAGCTTAGATAAGAGATCAAAAAAAAAAAAAAAAAAAAAAAAAATTCGTGGAAATATTAGAAAAACCATGGAACTTCTCTCGTTTTGTGTCACAGATAGGTATTCAGTGTGATTTTTTTTTTTAATTAAATTTTGTACTGGACCGGTGGTACCGATCTCCGTTTCAAGGCCCTTCAGCCAGAGTGCCAAGGGGGGAGGGGAGGGGGTAGGGAGCCAACCATCCTGTGCTTTTGCAAACCCTTCCTGCTTATCTTACTCAGATTTCTCCAGGTACCCATTTAGAGCTTGGTCAATACTACTGACCGTCATCAGTAGTAAAATACTGATGAGCCCAGACCGAAATATCTGGTATTTTTGTGAATTTCTATCAAGGTCTATTAAAAGGATTTTATCCCTATTTGAACTTGTATTTATCGTCATGCAAAGGCAGTGTGGTCTCCGAAATTATCTAGAGCTTGGTCGACTGTGGCTGAGCTTATAGAGTATACTACTGATCTCAAAACAAATAACGCCACACCAGGAATTAACCGGCCACACCCGTTGGACAAAGGATTCCAAATCTAGCGCAACAACCACCCGGATCGCAATCTGTTCAAACCTTTCACTTATTTACTCCTTCTTGATTAGTATTAGAAGTGGTTTCAAAATGATCGATAAATATGACGTTTATCGATCTAAAAGCGCCCGGATTTCAGAAAAATAAGGGCGTTTCTTATACCATTTTATTATGTATAAAATTTTCACTCAGTAAAACAAAAGATACCCAAAATATACTACTAATATCTCAAATCTGTCAGCATTAATTTTTTTGCCTAAATTCTCTCGCATTCATCACCATCTTAAAACAGAAACTAGCCTCATAGTTTTTTGCTTTCTTTTCAACAGTAAAGCTTAACACTCAAAAACCAGAACATACCGAGCAATTTTTCCTGCCTTTGAATTTAATGCCTGATATTGAATTATTTACACAATATATACAACCTATTATAAATAGTGCTTTGATAAACAATACGAAGAACCATATTCATGTTCTTATTTTACACCCCTCCCTTGATTTTGAAAAATACCTTTTTATGGGATGTTTTCCAGAAAAATGCCTTTTTTGCATTGTTTGAAACAAAACAAAAAAAAACAACAACAATGTAAGCTCCCACTCCGCCACCGCAGGAGCCTTTTATTATTTAACATTGAACAGATTTATTATTGAATAAGTGTATCTAAGAAAAGCTCAGGGAAAAAGCTAAGTATCTCCTGTTCGATATGAGCACATTTGAAAACACTTTAGGCACTACTGCTAGAAAAAATCTCCTGAAAAAATTAGGCCTTAAAATCCGCTTAAAAAAACAACTCACTTTTAGTACAGTTAAATACCAGCATCGAACATTTTTCTTACGCCAATCCCACAATTGCAAAACTTTAGTCGATTTCATCCTTAAATTGACTCGATTTAGAGAACTGTATTTAGTAATAATTATAAAAAAAGCATGTGCTTCCATTTAAATAAGCCCCTTTTTAACACATAAAATAGCTGTTTTTTAGATGAAAAATCCCTGAAAGCCGAGTATCTTTACTTGATTATCTTCATATAACTAATTAGAGATGAATTTCAAAATATAAACAGGATTTATAGCTATAACCAAAATGGCTTTGCACAAACCTCTTCGACCACGTCCTCTTCTGCGGCCTCGACCAACTGGACGGTCGTCTTCATCAAGTTGTTCCACTTCTCCATTCTCCTGAGCAGTTTCACTGAGTCGCGGGCGTCTGTAGTATCTTGGACCATAGCCACGACCAAATCCTCTTCCCCTACCGCGTCCACGTCCTCTGCCGCGCCCACGGCCTCTGTATCCCCCATCAGTACGACCGAATTCTTCAGCTTCTTCCCGCTGACCTTCCTCTCCTTCCTCGGACTGGCCTCCGTTTTCGGCTGAAAAAAGAAGAAGAATGATCAGCATCAATAAGTGATTCAATTTTACCAATATTTGACTTTACAAATATAATAATTAACATAATTCATTAACAACCTAGAGCCAAATAGCCAGTCTTGAAAAATTGTGACGAATTCTATAAAGTACTAATATAAAGTGGGCCCTATTTTACAAAGATTCGAATAAACAAATATGCTTCTTTATTTTCACTACATTTCTGACAACCACAAAATAAATCAACTCTTTGCAACTGTAGGTTGCATCTTGTCCTTTCCTCAGTAACCAAGCGTAGTCAAAAAACATTCTTAGACCACACTGGCTATACATGGCAAATGAAACTCAGAGAGGAGAGAAAGTAACAAAATGAAAAATAAAATCAAAAAGGGTGAAAAAACGAGGATTTTGTCAGCCAGTGGCGAATCACGAAGATGACAAAATATAAGCAAATATTTCGACAAGGACCTCCGCCAAGTCGTCCTCAGTGCTAAACAAAAAAGAAAAAAAAACACGAAAATCTAACCTTTCGAAGTTTACCCTACAAAGATAGAACATAGATAATTTCGGAGACCACACTGCCTTTCCATGACGATAAATAAAAGTTCAAATAGGGATAAAATCCTTTTAATAGACAGTGATGTAATAGAAATTCACAAAAAATACCAGATAGTTCGGTCACATATACAGGGACCGTCATCAGTAGTAAAACTCTGATGACGGTCAGATGACGGTCACTGTATATGTGACTGAAATATCTGGTATTTTTGTGAATTTCTATTTCACTGTCTATTAAAAGGATTTTATCCCTATTTGAACTTTTATTTAAAGACAGAACAGACACTTGACTATTGCAAGGCGAAAGATCCTTGCCCAATCATCTTGGTAAATTCATTTTCATTGATTCCTGCCTGGTTTTTATTCAGTGTCTGTTCTGTCTTTGTAGGGTAAACTTCGAAAGGTTAGATTTTCGTGTTTTTTTTGTTTAGCACTGAGGACGACTTGCTGGAGGTCCTTGTTAAAGTATTTGGTTAAATTTTGTCATTTTCGTGATTCGTCACTGGCTGACAAAATCCTCGTTTTTTCACCCTTTTTGATTTAATTTTTCATTTTGTTACTTTCTCTCCTCTCTGAGTTTCATTTGCCAAGCGTAGTCTTGTCAAGAAGCACAGTTGAGATCGTTTTTCGGGGGGGGGGGGGAGACCTCAAAATTATCTACAAGGATACACATTTAAATATACTTGAATAACGATCTTATTGGAGTAGCCAACCAAGAATAAAGAAGAAAAGATTATTAAAAGCCACAATGCCAACTTTTTTTTACGCATTCTCCCTTTTATTTCCCTTAATGTCTTGTAGCTGCGTCAGTAAAACCCTTCTTCCAACATTTAGTAACAAAAAAAAAAAAAAACCATATTTCTACTCACTGTCTCTTCTCATTGGTCGGGGTGGTCCTCCACGTCCTCTTCCACGGAACCCACGTCGACGGAATCCTGGGCGTTTATCGGCAGCATAAGGGGATCCTTTTACAGGCTCTCCATCTGGACCAGTAACATTGGCTGCCTCATTACCTTTTTCACCGACAACTACATCAAATTCAACAACCTCACCATCGCCAACAGAGCGAACTGCCTTTCGTGGGTTGTTGCGCGCAATAGCAGTCTAAAATGAGATAATCACGTGAGAGCACATATTTAATAGGGAAATTTTGCCCAGCATTTCCTCTTGAGCCAAGTGACGTTCGTCAATGAGTATTCCGTTTCTTCCCAAGCAGGATTTTTACACAAGTACAATAGAATCCTTTTTTAGTGATAACAATTTCTTTGCACAAAATTCTGAGATTGCTGTCGAATAAATTCTAAATTCCTGATATACCCAGTTTGTATATCAACTAAATGTTTTTATTGAGTATTTGCTTTGAGTATAGTTTTATATTTAGGTTTATCCATTTTGTTTTATAAGTGCCTACTAGCTAGGCTATAACTTATATTGATGCAGTTACACTAACAGACATTCATCAGATATTCAAGCAGGCATATTCCTAACTCAGGACTGACTCAGCTGTAATTACTTCGCCATTCTAAGAAAGACTAATTAAACATATTGCATTCTATTTCATTAACGTGTTGTATTAATACTTAAGAGTGAGGGGGAGGGGGACTAAAGTTTAATTTTGACCATTTTAAGGTGTTACTCTACTTTTACTTTCAAAACTAGCACATTATTTTGCTTTTATAACTCCCAAGTCAAAAAAAGAAAATTACATTTCTTTACTAGGAAGTATATGCAAAAACATTTTTTTTCTGCCTATACTTGGTAACAATTTGAATTTCCCTCATTTATCTGATTTAATAGTTGCAAATTTAATAGCATTTAAAAAAACAATTAATTCCCTTACAAAGCGACAGGAGAGTGAAATAGGTCATGAAAACTATCCATCCAGTCCAATTAAAAAATAAAGCAAGAGACAGACTTGCAGGGGCGGGGGGGCAGAGGGAGAAATTACCAAAGAGTACTGCACGAAAGAAACATTATGATACAAGAGGAAAGGGAAGAAGATTGAGAAACAGGAGAAATACCAAACTAAATCAAGCACTGGTTTACAATACAAAAAAAAACACCTTTTTTGAAGGAAAAAAGAATAATTTAGATTAAAACAGGCCAAGGCAGAATTCTAAAGTGTGATAGAACACACAGTGGCAATATTGGAACTAGATTAACTAATCTTAGAGTGACTAGTAATAGTAATATAAGCAGAAATATGATAGCACAGAAGCCAACAACTACTGGAATTTCAATATTATGGATATATCAAATCAGGGTTCCAATGTAATTCCACTTATTCAAATCAACCCTAGTGTAACTCAGTGGCTTCAACCTCCACGGAACTCAATCCCCTTGAGCCTAGTCGGTTGCAGGAGTTGAAATGAATGGGAGTTGAGTAAAACAGAAGTTAGAGCCCGGAAATTCTCCCACTGCTTGTTGACTCTACCCTGGGTTGTCCCTCCCAGTTAATCTTCCTCAATTAAATCTCAATCACACCATAGCCTGCAAATATCTTTTTTATGTCTGCTTCTTGCTTTGTGTATGAGTAACTAACTAAATGGCGAGGTGGTCACTTTTACTGATAGGCGAGAGATATTTTATCCTTTGGACTAGTGAAAGTCATTCACTAGTCAAATCATAAAAAAAAAAAAAAAAAAAGTTCAAGTATTGTTGGTTGCTGGCGGTGGCGAAAACGCATGGAAGGATCTATTGTTTATATCCAAGGTGCTTCAAATAGAAATAACTGACCAGAAGCAATTTTTTATAACATGACAACTATATTGAGCAGCACTTGGTCACCTGATGAACAATTAACTACCTCATTTAATTTTTATTATATTTAGGTGAGTAAATAAAAATTTTAGACTACACTAGAAAACCATTAAAACAGAAGTACTTACTTGGTGTACAAAAACGTCTTCTTTAGTGTCATCTCTGTTGATGAAGCCATACCCACTTTTCACATTGAACCATTTGACTTTACCAGTGACTTTGGTGGCTAAAAAAACATTGTGACATGGATTCATAAATTCCAAGAATTCCGAAGGGAAAAACAATCAGTTACTAGGAGCAAGTGTCATTTTTTTAGGGGGGGCACCATTTGAACCTATCTCCAAAAACCCTTTCCCCATATGCATATATAGCCTCTACTGATATATTTAAGATTTTTTGTTGGTGGCACATTGACCTTACAACTGATGACTTTTCGCAGTTAAAAAAAAATTAAGAACAATTCTTTATTAAACTACACTATCAAACACTACAGTTTTTGGCTACTCCTGATGAAAATTTCACAATTTCAATCAACACAAATTAAAATTTGGTATAAAAATAATTTATTTATTAGAACAAAAATGCAGCATCAATAGTGTTGCTGCAGGACCCATATAATAATAATAATAACAAAAAAGGAATATATTAAGATCTTGATGGAACTATTAACACAGCATGCAAAAAACTATTCATTGTCAACTTATTACCTTAAATCACACTTGTAAGTGATAAGGTAAAACTGCAAGAAATTATTTTGACACAGTAAATAATAATAATAATAAAAAGAAGGGGTGAAAATTCTAGTCTTACACCTTTTTGCTGTTTAGGAACATAGTTGATCTAGGTGAATGAAATTATCAGGGGTGAATCCACAGCTAAAAATTAACCCTGGGAAGGGATTAGTCTTTTAAGGCCAATTTGGGAGTCTTTTAAAACTGAATTCTGACAGATTTTTTTACCTTAATTTTGGGCTTTCAATCTTTTTTACACTGGCTTTGGAGAATACAATTCCTGTTGGGGCAACTTTGGACACTGGAAGAGGTCACACATTCTTGGCTCTCTCCAAGAAACAACTTGATGAATGTCATTGAAAGAAATCACCAATAAAAGTTAATAATCGAGTTATATATTTGTGTAAAAAGGAAATTTGTATTAGAAATTTGCCTTGTAGGGTTCAAAATCCTCAAAATGTACGGTTTCACCCCTTTCTCCCCTACATGGTTGTTTTTCTGAGACTGACCCCATCCCCTGCCCTGATAGTCCAATATATATATATATATATATATATATATATATATATATATATATATATATATATATATATATATATATATACTATTTAGTAGAATTTTAAGCACTACCAATTGTTTTCTTAAATTAGAAAATAGATTTACACATCTTTGACACTAAATAAATTGGGATTGACAAATGATGAGGCTATTTTTTTGTGCCTCATTGAGTTGGAGATCTATTTTGCAAAGTTTCAATTACATGACACATGGATTGTTAATGGTCATCAAATATCAGTGTTCTTTGGAGAAGAAGAAGAAGTGGAGGTATCTGAATCAAATATCTTCCAAGGGCATTATTAAGACTCTTGATGCATTCCTGTAAGTTTCATTCCCCTAAATCAACTGCTTTCCCAGAATAGCCAAAAGCCCCTAAACTAGAATTTTACCAAAAACAAGATTGGCTTAAAAAATGCCACAATGATAATTGGCATTGATTAGACATTTGTTGGGCTCTGCAATTTAATCCATCATTAGCAGCTACCATCAAGGTGTGTGCCAAGTCTACATTATACATACTCCAATCATATAAAGTGGAGGCTACAACATAACAGTAACTTCAGATTCAGTGTGGTCAGGTAGCATATCACAGCTAGTTTAGCTTCATCCAATGCCATCCACTATGATACAACTCATTGCAGCTGATCTTTAACTTTGCCAAGATGAAATAATTTGGTAGCTTATTGCTTTAAGCAGAATTCACTAGCGTGTCTAGCTAGAATCCCATGTCTAGACAGAATTCAATGTCTAGGCAATAACCATTCACAAGTAAAATTTGGTGCTTAGATAAAACTACAAATTTAGTTTCAAATTGTCATTTCTAGCCAATCAAGAGATCTTATGTCGGCAAAACCTTCAAAATTGCAATCCCTATTTTTACTGTCACAAGATAATGGATGAGATAAGCAAAACAATTGCCTTAGTGTGCTTCACTATTATAATAATAATAATAATAATATATTGCGAAAACAGGCTTGCGCCTCTATCTACAAAAATTTAAATAATCAAATGCTTTATCACTATAATGTTTGTCAATTTTGTTCTTAAATGTATTGACTGAATCTGAGTTAACAGTGTCTGATGGTAGTGCATTCCACTCGGAGACAATACGGTTGCTGAATGCCCATCTCCCAACATCTCTTCTGAAACGTTCTTCAGTTAGCTTAAACTCGTGACCTCTCAGGTTATTATTCTTGAATGTTATTATCTCTTCTGGAGGGATGTTGTCGTAGTATCTGTTGCATATTTTGGACACTTCAATAAGATCTCCTCTCAAAAATCGGTCTGAGAGGCTTGGAAGCGACAGTTTTTTCAAACGGTCTTGGTATGATAAGTCTCTAAGTGATGGAACAAATTTAGTAGCCCTCCTTTGGATTTTTTCTATTGCATTGCTGTCTTTTTGAAAAAATGGTCTGGTTGTTGTATGACCGTATTGGATCATTGGTCTCACTAATGATTTGAAGAGTATAGAAAACAGTGGAGTCAGTAAGAGAGAAATTTCTTCGAATAATTCCCAAGACTTGTGATGACTTAGAGATGATTGGCTCGTAGTGCTTGGGGAAAGTCATATCCCTGTCTATTGTCACTCCCAGGTCTCGAACTTCTTCTTGTATAGGTATCTGTTGTCCTTCAAAGCAGCAGTGCCGAGAAATGTGTTTTGGGCCTAGCTGAATGTGACTACTTTTTTCTGTATTCACTTCTATGCTCCTTTTTTTATCCATTCTGCTGTTTTGTTTGCTGTAGTATTTCTGTATCTTCAAGGCTTGTTATTGCGGGAAAGATTTTCGTGTCATCTGCATAAAGCAGTATCTCTGAATCTATGTTATTTGGGAGATCATTTATGTAAATATTGAATAGTAAAGGCCCCAGAACACTACCTTGAACCACTCCACTTGTGACTTTTGTCTCATTGCTGCTAAGATATCCCTCCAGTTTCACTCGCTGAGATCTTCCTTTCAGAAAGTTGAGAACCCACTTTAGAATAGCATCGCCAACACCGATAGACTGTAGTTTTCGAAGAAGTTGACTTTGTGAGACTTTATCAAAGGCTTTTCTGAGATCTAAGTATAAAATATCTATCTGCATCCCACTATCCATATATTTTCTCCAGGTGTTTGTAGCGACAAGTAGCTGGCTTTCTGCTGATCTTTTCTTGAGGAATCCAAACTGTGCGAGTGAAATGAGGCTCCTTTCGAGTAGGTACTGTAATATATTATCGTGAAGTAAAGATTCTAGTATTTTGCATGTGATACAGGTTAAATTGATAGGTCTGTAATTACTTGGATCTGATTTGCTTCCTTTTTTGAAGAGGGGTATCACTGTTGCTTGCTTCCATGTATCAGGCAGGTTCCCTGTTTGTAGCGACTTGACAAAAATGTAGTGCAATGGCGCTGCAATTTCTTGTGCCAGCACTTTAAGCACTCTAGGATGTAGGCCATCTGGACCTTCTGATTTGTAAGGGTTTAGATTTTTCAGTTTTTTGTAGACCATTTGTATTGTCAGTTCTATTTCTTCAAATTTGCCTGCGTCTAGTGGCTGACATTCCACTTGACTTTCATCTTTGTCCCTCTCTGTTGTGAAAACTGTGGAAAACTGCTGATTTAGTAGGTTGGCTTTAGCTATTGGGTCACTGATTGTTAAATTTGTTGCTGAGTTTCTAAGATCGGGACTAACCGGCTGTTCTTTTCTTTTTGAGTTCACGAAGTTCCAAAACGCCTTGGGGTTGATCTTTGAGTTTCTTCTTCTATTTAACAGTTTTCGGCTACTTTCCTCTCCTTTTCGCTTGCTTCTTGTCTAGTGGCTCTCCTGACTTTGTTGGCGATTCTGCGATAATTTCTACGATTACTTTCGGTATCAGTCTGCTTGAGCGTCTCCCAGGCTTGCCGCTTGGTTTTTATTAGGTCAAGGATGTCTCGTTTTAGAGGCGGTCGTTTAAAAATTTTGACTATTTGTTCATACTTCTTTTTGTGGTCTATTATTACGGATACAAACTTTCTGTACATGCCATCTACTAGATATGTGTTATTTAGTATTTCAGTCCAGTTGAAAACTTCTAGCTCCGTTCGCATGGTATTGTAATCACCTTTTGAATACATCCACCTCTCTTTTTTCTCATAGTTTTGCAACTTATAATCACCTCTAAGTAAATTGTAGCGTGGTCCGATTTTCCAACAGGAGGACCTATAGTAAGCTCTTTTATTAGTTCCGTATTACTGCATAGGACTAGGTCCAGTAGCGTTGGCTTGTCGCTTCCTCGGATTCTTGTTGGTTTTTTAATAAACTGTTCTAGGTAATTATCGTTCACTGTCTTCAGAAATTCCCTCTGTGAGGGTGACCCACTATGCTCTAGGAGGTGTGGAAGGTCCCAATCTATGTTAGGGTAATTGAAATCTCCAATTATGAGAGTTGGTTCTGTTAATCTTTGACATATAGCGTGAATATCTTTAAAGAGTACTGGGTCATTCACGGCTGCGCTGTTTGGACTTCTATATATTAAAGCCAAATTTAGAGTTGCTTGGTTTGTGTTTGATATCTGAAGCCAAATAATTTCCTGTCCATTTGTTTTTGATGACACTTTCTGGATTGATAAATTTTATAATGCGTAGCAAATAATTACCCGACCTTCTTCTTGATCTATGTTCAAGGTGTTGCTTTTGTAGCCGTTGATGGCCAACTCTGGTAAAGTTGGGAGATATCGACAGTGTTTAGGCTTAGCTTCGACCGCTGCTACTATGTCTGGGTTCTTTGCTGCCATTTCTACTTTTAATTCTGATAATTTGTTTGGTAGTGAATCAGCATTTAAATATAATATCTTTAGTGTTTTTACTTTAGTAGCTTTTTTGTTAAGCTTGAAGGATGGTGGCATTTGTTTGGCTTTGGTTATTCTACTTCATATTTGTCGTTGCTCTTCGTTGGAGTCTTTACCTCGCTTCCAATGGCTCTGCATCTCCATTTGACGATCACACTGGGTGCGGGTATTCCTCTTCTGTTGTCTCTTCACGGCGAGCATTTGTCTCTGCATGGGCGTGAGATCTGGGTTTATATATACTTTGGTACGAGTTTCTTCATTTGATGATTTTCTTAGATTTGGAGCTGTCCTCAGGATTGTTTGCCTTTTCATCTCAAGCTCTTGTGATTTTTTTAGCTTAACTAACAAAGTGCGTGGACTACCATCTTCTTTTCGTCTTCCAATCCGGGCAGTTTCTAGTATCTCCCCTTCAGTGATATTTGCCCCGAGCTCGTTTTCTTGAGTCAATTTGACAACCTGTGTAATGTCATTGACAGCAGTAGATTCAGGCAGCCCCATGACCACAAAATTCATCTTTTTCTGTTCTCTCAATTCCTTTTCTACTTCTACCTGAATAATTGCATTTATTGTCGGCTGGATATCATGAGGTGAGGGTTTTTCACCATGATTCGAAGGTGTTGCCTCATGAGGTCTGTGAGGTTGAGCTTCTGTTAGCTGTCACACTTGAAGCTGTAGAAGTGCTACTTTTCGTTTGGAGCAGGAGAGGCATTCGTATTTAAACAGGAGACACTCGCTGTCTTCTCTCTTCATGACCAGCACGAGATCTGCATTTATACCTCGGCAAGCGGCATGTTCCCACTCGTTGCAGAGAAAACAGAGGAAAGAGGTGGTAGTGTCAACATCTTTGTGAGAGTAGCCGCATTCTGTGTTGTTATCTGGGAAACTAGTGACCAAAGGAATCTCTTTGGGCTCCGTAGGCTGGCTTACCGAGGGACCTTGACTTTTGGTGGATTCTTCTCTCGGAGTCCCTCTAGTATTTTGTGCTTTTGGTGGAGGAGTTGCTTTATATTGGTCGTTGCTAGAAGATTTGCAACTATAGCATTGCCATTGTCCTCGGAGTTTGTCAGCAGCTTCCTTATTATACGCGAAACCTGCGCAACCAAAGTGGAGCCATTTTAAGCAGTCTTGGCACTGAATTCCTCCTTGAGCTCTTGTTACATTTTTCTTGCACCGTGGGCAGAGTTCTACCATATCTATGTTATTTATTTTGGTAAAGATTTTGTCAGCAAAACCTTCAGTTCAATTTGGCAACACCGGCGTTACAAGCTTTAAAGATTTAACGGTAGATAAGACCCGTGGGAAGTACAACACACGAATCACCTTATCCCAGCAGTTTAAGGATAAAAAATCCCGCTAGTACTGTACGGCCTCTTGAATGTTCGTTGTTGCTCACTTCTGCACAGGCTATCTCCGAAAAATGCAGCCCGAATTTTATCGCCGAAAATGGCAAAATATACTGTCTAAATTTGGCAGCTATGCAATATTTGGCAACTATGTAACTTCACTTATTCAGAAGAAACAGTGATGGCAACAAAGATGGCGCTATACGAAAATAGCAGAATAGATGGCGTGCCAGTCTATATAAGAAAAAAGAAGATGGTGCTGTTGAGAATACCCAGAGAGAAATACCTATACTAAGAATTATAGAAGGTCCCTCAAATACTACTCAACTAAAAATCTAGAATTAGAGTGTAGAAATCAGTATGGAAATAACCTTAAAGTAATGCAGAAGCTTTATCCCATTAAGGGCAATTTTAAATTAAAAGTTTAAAAATGTAAACAAAAATGATGAAAATAGTGGAACTTGACACATTCTGATTGGCTGTAATCGAAAATCCTAGACATGTCTCAATGTCTAGCCAATCACCTTGTCTAGCGTGTCTAGCTAAGCGCCGAATTTTACTTGTGAACAGTTGTTGCCTAGACATTGAATTCTGGCTAGACACACTTGTGAATGCTGCTTTATCATTCTATGAGAGTAGTGCTTCCTGATACTCTACAACTATCACCAAGTATAAATTGCGTGAGCAGAGGCCTCATTAACCAAAATGTTTGGACTGGCAAGGAAATTTGGAATGGGGAGGGGCTAACAGACTTTACCAGTTGGGTGGTTAGATAGTATATGCAATCAAATTTGGCTTAGCTTAGGGACTGTTCTGCCTAGGCATAAGTTCAGGAAAAGCTAACTCTCAAGCAAAACCTTAGAGGACTGGTATTTTTATGCAGAATCTTTGATGTCCAATAAGAAATGACGCAATAGAAATGGGATTTTCAAGTGTAATCAAGATGTGCTGTGATCAACACCTTAAAGTGCTGAATTACTAACCTGCATTTTAAGTGCAGATAGACAGCATCTCAAAATAATTTTAAGTGCAGATAGACAGCAGCTCAAAATAATTTTATAGTATCAAAGCTACAATGATACAGTTGTATTTTTAACACTTGTATAGACCAAATCATTTTCTATTTATACTTTTTCAGAGCAAAGAACACACGCCATAAAGCAATCAAACCCCTTCTTGTGCAAGCTTGACTGGCAAATTTGTGTTCTGTTTGGACTTTCTGAGCAGGTTACTCAAAAGTTTGTTAATATATGTGTACCTGAAATCACGGGTGCAGCCAGTGCAGCTTAGGTTATGCTGACAAAATCATCCAGTGTGCCAACAGATGCCAATACAGAAGCTAAATCACATTTACATTAAGATCATTTTCACAGTCACATTAAGATCATGGGTGCAAACACTTTGGACTACAGCTCATCATAAGCCTTTTCAGGAATGCATAAAAATGATGTCATTTTCCCTGGTTGATAGATGATTTTTTAATTAGAATCAAGTTGTCATCAATCCATGGCTAATTGGAGAAAAAGCCAAGGCAGTTGGTAGCCTGAGTGAGAGGCACAGCTGGCATAAGCCCTTTTCAGGAATATATAAAAATGATGTTATTTTCCCTTGTTAATAGATAGTCTATCATCCATCCATCCATCTTGGGACAGGTAAAGTAAAGGAAAAGCAAAGTTTCAATGCTCGAAACACTTTCTTTAAGCCTTATGTTGCGTGTAGATCTATTTCTGAAAATTTCACTTTTATATCACAAAGTTTGAAGTCCTTCCACAGGCCAGGGGCCTTTGGAAGGAGGAAGAGGTTTAGTTAGATGCTTGAGGGGGCTTTTGATAAGGATGGCAGTTTCTAATTGCGTCTCTAAGTACAATTGAAAACTTCCAAGCATGTAGTGGGTCTATTTGACTTTTATGTCTTTGCAGCAAGACTGTCTGCTTTTTCTTTATAGTGGATGCCTATATGGCTAGGAATATGCTGGAAAGACACTGCTATGTCAATCTTGGATAAAGAATCAAGAAGTTCTTGTATCTCCTGCAAATCAGTGTCCTTTGTGTTCCAGGTTAGAGTTTTTATTAGTTTGAGAGTCATCTGAGAATTCAAGAAAATTGCTACTTTTATGTAAATGGGAAGGTATATTTTTGACTGCCTCCAGCAATTCAACTGTCAAAACTGAAGAGTCTAGTGGAAGAGACCTTTAAATGGCCAGAGACGTGTGTGGGATTATTGCTGCTGTGGCAGATTTGTTCCATACTGGAGATCCATCAGTATAAAACATGTAGATGATCTATGAAATCTGTAGCTTTTTTTCTAAAAAATTCAGCCTTAATTAATTGATGTGGAACGTGCTGTTTTTTTTCCTGTATAAGCTCAAGGCTGACATTTGGTGAGCAAAACTTCCATGGAGGCGGGAACCTACAAAAATCAACCTGAATTTTATCCACAGACCAGTTTTAGACATAGTACTGAAAAAGCTTGCCAAGATGCCATCCCAATTAGATTCTGCTGCCATGACAAAGAGTGAAAATAGGGTACCTCTCCCCATAAGCTTGAATCCTTGTATAACATTTGACAGTGGCTTTGGCTATTCTCTTGCTTCAGTTCTCATTCAGCATCCGCCAGTGAAGGTCACATATATTTTATAAAGGATTAAAGAGTGACACAATTTTGTAATGGATTAAATCTTACGCAATTACCTGAGTGCACTTAAATATCGGAGATTGGAGTTTTTGACTGGATCGGTGACGTCACTGTTTAGTTACACACCTGAATTTTGAAGATTGCTTATAATTTGAATTGTTTGGATACTTGTGTATTTAAAAAAAAATTATTATCTGAGTTAATAATCTTAAATGGAATAAGGTGTGTTTGTTCGATAGAAGTGAATGAGTGAACATTTTAACTCAAATGGTAATAATGGATTATGATTTACGATCTATTACAGACTAGTTTTTGAATTGCCAAGTTGGTTAGTTTGGAACAAATTAACATTTGTAATGTTTTGTCTTATGATTAAGACCTGTTACGCGAGAGCTGCTTATTTGTTTATCCAGTGGCGGTTACAAGTTTATTCTGAATATAAACCATTCTGAACTGTGATTCTGATTTTTGATCGAGCGTTCAAATTATAATTATTCGTATCAATTTTGTACATTAACCCGAAGAGGAATTGTTGCTGACCTATTGGCCTAAATTTCAAGTTGTTTTTGGAGCTGAGTTCGAGATTAGCGTTAGGAGTCGTTCTTGGAGCTGAGTTCTGAGTTGGCGTTTGCCGTGCCCTTGTAACGGCTAACGCTTAATGCACGTTGGCAGCTCCGTGGATAAATATTTATTGCCTAGTGAGGTAAGCCGTTTCTTGTTTAATTACTTCTAAGATGGGACATCGGCGTAAAGTCCAGCGTGCTGGAGCTGATGGAACTGGAGCAGTTTTAGATGTTTCGGCCACTTCTAGCGAGGAGTCCCAGTCACCATTGTTAAAGTTGTCCGAAGATTTTGTTACAATGCTGGCAATCGTGAAAGAAAACGGATCTAAGTTAGACTCTATTGATGGACGTATGAGATCTCTGGAACAAAGGGTTATATCGGTGGAAAAAGCGCAGCTTGAGTTTCACGCATCGGTTACGGAAGTTCAAGCCCGTGTAGTATCAGTTGAAAGCGAAACTGATAGCCTAAAAAAGCAGATAAGCGTTATCACGAGTGAAGCGATGGCACTGAGGAAAAACAATATTGATCTGGCAAGTCGGTTAATGATGTGTGAATACCAGGTATCTGACAGTAACATTATTGTTCGGAATTTGCTTTGTGACAGTAAGGAGGACGCTAGTGAAGCGTTTAAGCAAGTATGTCTGTCTGGGCTTGAAGTAAGTGAGGTTCCCAAGTTTACAGTGCTACAAAACATGAAAGACCAGAAATTTTTCAAAGTTAATGTTTTTTCCAGGGAAAAGAAAATTGATTTACTAAAAGTTAGCAAGAATTTGAAAGGGAAATCTGTGAGGAATCTGAAAGATATTTATATTAGTGATGATGCCCCTCTTTCTGTCCGGGAGGCACGAAAAAGTCTTTTTGAGAAGAAGGCTAAGCTAAAGGATATAGGTATTTCAGCTTGGGTGTCTAAATCCATTCCACCTTTTCTTTATTTTGATCGTCCTAATGGTTCGCGAGCCAAATTTTGCCCTAGTGATATAATCCCGGAGCTTAATTCACCGCGCAGTGATAGCAATGCGCATCAGCGCAGTCAAATGAGGGGAAGAGGTTTACGCGGTGGTAAAGGTAGAGAAGGAGTTTAATATAGGTCCCTATTTGATATTATGGTAATCTTGTGAACGGATTGTTTGTTATCGTGTGAGTATTGTTTAGTGTCAGTTATGAAATTTAAAATAAGCGGTTGTTGCGTTTATTATTAACTTATTCTTTTTTTTTTTCTTTTTTTTTTGTGTGTTATGAAGTATTCATTGTTTTTGTTATTTATGTCCCCTATGTTGGCGATTCTTTTTGTGTTATTATTTTTGTTCCATGTTTTCTTATCTTTTGTTTTCTTTCAGGATTTGTTGGTATGGATTTTCTCGGTTCTTGGTCGTTTCACTCATGGTATGGTAAGGTTACTATTATTTCGCATTCCAAAATTCCTGTTTCCATCCCTTCGGATTGATTATTTTGAATGTCAAGTTTAGGTAAGGAACGGCTGGGTTTTCTTGAGAGTGATTCGATGAAATTACACGATTTGGGGGGAGGGGTACTTCACAGAGATTTTGATGTGGGTGAGTTTCATGAGGTTAATCCTGATTCCCGTTATAAGTTTCTGTGTGATTTGAGTTCTATTAGTTGTCAAAATGAGTTTAATATTTTTCATTTAAATTGCCAAGGGATTGGAAGTTCATACCAGTTTTTGAATGAGTTATGTCTGCAATCGACCCCTCATGTTTTAGCTTTAACGGAGACTTAGTTGAAGAGCCATAGTTCGTCTCTGTTAGAGATTGGTAATTATAAGCTGTATATTAAAAATAGAGAGATGCATCAACATGGCGGCTTAGCAATTTACGTGCGTAATGATTTTGAGGTCAAGGTGAGAGATGATATAAGAGTTAATCGAGAAATGGTGTTTGAAAGTATGGTGTTAGAATTGCAGTGTCTTAATTTGAAGTGTTTTATGATTGTCGTTTATAGACCCCCTTTGTATAATATAGATGAGTTTAGCTCACTTTTAGAAGAGCAATTGGATAAGTTACCAATTTCAACTAGACCTTGTTTTATTTTTGGTGATTTCAACTTGGATTTAAGAACTGTGAATAGTAACCTTAGAGCTAGGGAGTTTCTAAACACTATGCTGGGTTATGGACTACAGCCTTCTATTAATATATGTACAAGAGTGAGCCATGATTCTGCTACGTTGATTGATAACGTTTACTTAAATACTGGATATAGTAGTCCGAGTGTTATTGAAAACGAAGTTTCGGATCATTTCGGTCTGTTGGTATCTATTCCTTCTCTTTTGAACCGGCCAAGATCAGAGCGTTCTGAAGTACCGAAAAATTGTTTTCCTGTTATTAATGTACTGAAGTTAAAAAATGAGCTTGGAGGAAAAAATTGTGATTTTTTATATATAAATGATATAGATGTGAATGATAAATTAACATTTTGGTATTCGATAATTAAGAATACGGTAGTTGCTTGTAGTCAAGTTAGGAAGAAACGTAAGTATTTTGATTTGCCAAAGAAGCCTTGGGTTAAAAAGAGTATTCTAGTTTCTCTAGCTAGGCGACAGCAATTGTATAAAAAGTCCGCATTAAGTAATAGTATTAGCGACGTAAATATTTATAAAGGGTATAGTAATAAGTTGAATAGTATACTTCGTAAAGCTAAGTTAGATTACCTGAGTGATAGATTAAAAAATGCGGAGGGTAACACGAGAAAGACTTGGAATGTTATAAATTCTGTTATTAAACCGAATAAGCCAGAAATTGTTTGTAGTCTTGTTGATGGTGAAAATATTTGGCTAACTACTGAACGTATGTCTGAGCACTTTTCTAGTGTAGGGGGTCGGTTAGCATCGTTCAACAGCATGCAAGTGCTGGTGTTTTTACTCAGTTTTGCCTAAAAGTAGTGACATTTCTATGTACTTGCGACCGGTTATTGAAAAAGAATTGTGTGATGTGGTAAAAGGTATGCGAAACAGTGCATCCGGGTCAGACTTTATTTCAACAAAGGTTTTCAAGTCAATTTTTCCTGTGATATCGCAACAAATTTTGTACCTGATTAATGCTAGTTTTAAATGTGGTATATATCCGGAATGTCTTAAAAGTGCCAGAGTAATACCTTTATTTAAAGGGGGTGATAGAAAAAATGTGAATCATTATCGACCGATATCCCTCCTTTCTGTTATTTCTAGGCTAATAGAAAAACTTATTAATTCTAGAGTATCTGAGTTTTTGGAGAATATTTCCTTTTTCCATTCTAATCAGTTCGGTTTTCGTAAGGGGATGTCTACCGAACAGGCAGTTTTATTTTTGATGACGTTTGTGCATGATGCTTTGGACCAAGGTTTTAAGGTGGCGTCTATTTTTTTAGATATTGTTAAAGCGTTCGATTCAGTTGACCATGAAATTTTAATTATGAAGCTAGAAAATTGTGAAATTAGAGGAAGTGCGTTGAAGTTATTTGAAACTTTTTTGAGAGGTAGAACCCAGTGCGTTGAAATTTCTAATGTGAGGTCTGGTGAAAGAATGGTTGATTATGGTGTTCCACAGGGTTCTGTTTTAGGTCCGCTTTTACTCTTGGTTTATATTAACGACTTACGATTTTCTGTTTTGGATTTGTTAGATAGTGCACATTCTAATTGTAGGGTGATTATTCCTAGTTTTGCAGATGATACCCATTTTACTGCTGCAGCAAAGACTGAATCTGATTTAATAGAGATAATGAGAAGAGGTATGTTAAGTATAGATAAGTGGATGAGAGTGAATAAGCTTTTGTTAAATCATAGTAAATCAGGTTTTATTATATATGGTAGATCATCAAATTTTTACCCATGGGTTGTGGATTTGCAAATGGAGAATTATGTAATTAAGCGTACAAATACTATACGTTACCTTGGTGTTATTGTGGATGAATGCCTTAGTTTTAAAAATCATGTTTCTTTTATTAGTAGTAAGATTGCAAGAAATGTTGGAATGATGAAAAAGTTAAAAAATATTTTCCAGGATTCTGTTTCGAGATTGATTTATTTTTCGTTAGTTCACCCGTATTTAGTATATTGCGTGAGTATATGGTCTAGCACATTTTCAGTGCATTTGCAGCAGTTACGTGTGATACAAAATATGGCACGGCGAGTATTGTCCGGAGATAATCGGAGAACCTCGGTGAGATCCCAATATGTACAGTTAAATATTATTCCTGTGCCAGGTCTTGGAAAATTTTACCATGGGTTATTTATGTTTCAATATTTTTCTAATTTGGTTCCCAAGTGTTTTTAAAAATTTTTTAATTTATTTATTTCTGGTGATGATGTACACAATTATCCTACTCGTCATGCTAGAGATATATGGACACCTCAAGTTACTAGTACTAGATCACTATTTTCAATACGTCATGTGGGGCCAGTTGTCTGGAATAATTTGCCTGTTTCTTTAAAAAGTTCAACGAATCTATGTGAATTCCGTTGGGCCCTTAAAACCCTTTGTCTCCATAGATATGAATTAGTTTAAAGGGTGGTATAGTTGAGTCACTCTCAGGTTAGCCCGGAACCCGTTTTTCCCGTTTTTCCTATATATTTTTATTTTTTTATTTTTTTTTGTTTTGTTTATTTATTATTTATGGGATGGCGGCGGGAAGTTTTGGAGTTTTGGAGTATGTGAAGTATTGATTTTTGGTTATTGCGACCAGGAGCCAAGTGAGTGTAAGATTTTCATTTTTTATTCTTTTTTTTCTTTTTCTTTCTTTCTTCTTTTTCTCTTTTTTTTAGTATGTTATTATAAGTGTTAATTTTAAGAGGGTTAATACTTCCGAACAAGCATTAGCTTATGGAAGGTCATTTGTTTTTTTTGTGTTGTGTTGTCTTTTTGGAATAAACCCTTATCTTATCTTATCTTATAGATACAACTCTTGCAAATTTTCTGGTACAATCACTAGAAGCATGTGAGTATAAGTCAAGAGCCAGTCAACTAAGTCAACAAAAACTGCACCATTCAAACATTAAGACTACAGCAGGCTCAGGGAGCTGCTACAGGCAGTAGCACAGGACACTGCTCCAAGCTGAGAAAACATGCACTTCAAGTTCCCTTGTGAAGGCACCTAAACACTGTCTTATATAAATCAACCTGTCAAAAAACCACAAGTAGGCTTTCTCAAAGCATAAAAGTGCAAATGTACATACTACTGGGAGCAATTTGCAAAAGCAAAGAAATAAGCTGACTAAAAACCTCATAACAGATTATGAAGACAATTTGGCATCCAACATCAAAAACAACCAAAGATATTCTGGAGATATATGTCTGCCAAAGATAAAAGTAGATGAACTCCACCATTCCTGCTCAACCCTGAAGGCAAAAGGTTGGAAGATCTAAAGGACATTGCAAATTTGCTGAACAGCCCATTTGCATTTAATTTCTAAGTGGACCCTCTCACTAAGCTGGTCTAGCACCCAATACCCAAAATTCTCATTACAAAAAGGTTGAGCAAACTAGACCACAAAAAAAAATCTAGAGCAAGGGTGGCCAACCCGCGGCCCGCCATAAACATTTTTGCAGCTGGCAAGATTCATCACACTTTTATATTCTGCACCCACATGATGCATGCACATCTTGGAACATTACAGATTTGATGTTTCATTCTTAACAATATTATTTATCAATGTATATAGCCCAAGTATTATCAATGTATCATGTTATGCAAGTAGAGTTATAAAAACAGTGAATTATATTCAATCACATGGACTTGCACATCAACAATTTAAGGATTTTCTGAAAGAAAATTAGATTCTGTGTACTTCAGTCGAGTTAGATGGTTAAGTCGTGGTTATTGTTGAGAGAAGAAATTGATTTGTTTATGAATGACAAACAAAGTTCCTTGCTAGAATTAAGAAATTATGAATGGTTATTGGATTTATGTTTTTTAGTGAATATTGTCAACAAAGTCAATCAATTAAATATATCATTGCAAGGAAAAGATAACCTCATACCCAATACATTTAATCACATCAGAGCATATCAGAAGAAATTGTTGTTATTTGAATAACTATGGAAAATTAATAATGCTAATCAAGGGCGGATCCAGGATTTTTTTTGGGGGGGGGGGTTTACTAATTTTCGACTCAGTTTTCGACTAATTTTACTGATTTTTACCTGGGTTTTACTAATTTTCGACTTGGTCAAAAATTTCAGTGGGGGGGGGGGGGTTCAAACCGGGGAACCCCCCCCCCCTGGATACAGCCTTGATGCTAATCCATTGTTGAAAGAATTTAAGAAATTAAAATGTAACAATACATCAAATATGCAAAAGAAATAAGAAAACTGGCGGATGCTTTTGAAAGCCAATTCAATAATTTAGAGTTGGAAAAAATACAACAAAATTTTTGAAATATATTCAACTCCGTTTCATGTTGAAACTGAGTCTGTCCTAGAATATCTTCAAATGCACCTGATTGACATACAGCGCAATAATGAATTAAAATGCATGTTTGATAATTCAAAATCAAAAATAGATTTTTTTTTAACATTTATGCCACAAAAGAAAAATTATCCAATTACAGAAATTTTGCACAAAAAGCTGTCAGTGCTTTTGGTTCAACTCACACCTGCAAATCATTTTTTTCTAAAATGAAATTGACCAAAAGATGCAAAAAACATAACAGACACTAACCTTCAACACCAATTATGATGTGCAAATACCCAAATTGAGATTGACTTGCAAAAGCTAAGTGAAAAAGGAGAGAAACAAATATTGCACTAGTGAAATAAATATTTTTCTATGATTTTATTTTTTGTTATTTTTCTTTTTTTAATATTATATATTTTATACAATGTGCATTTAGTTTCATTATTGTTATTATATTATCTATGTTTATATGTAAAAATAATAGTAAACATAAATATGAAAATTAACTATTTTTCAATTTGTCACTCTAAAAAATATCTATAATAGGTCTAAATATAATATGGGTATATATAATTGTATATGTGGCCCATGGAGTTATGATGCATTTCCAAAGTGGCCTGCAAGATAATTAGGGTTGGCCACCCCTGATCTAGAGGCCCAGGTGGCATACATTCCCCACTAACTACAGAACTTGTTAATATAGTAGCTGAGACAATCTCTTTGCTATTCAAGCATTCCCTTGAAACTATGAGCCTACCCGCAAACAAGTGGATGGCTATAATCACTTGAATTCAAGAAAGGACCTAGAACTCAGCCAAAAATCTATCCATCCATTACCATTATCTTTGTCATGACCAAGCTTATCAAGGGATAGTCAATGATGGCCTCATAGAACATATGACAAAGAATCAGCTCATTTTTAGTATTCAGAATATCTTCAGAAAGGGTATGTAAATCAAAACAAATCTAATATTTGTTGATATATTCCTCCTCGGCCATGCTAAGGCCTTCAATAGGATGTCTCAGTCATTACCTGATAATCAAGTAGTCTGAATATCAGATAGACAATGATGTTGCCCAGTGGATCTGTAGCTTTCTATCTGATAGAACTCACATTGTCATTGTGTATGATTTGGCCATGGTGATTCTAGTAGTGTATTTTTTATTTCAATCTGATTTGTTCTTAATAATAATAAATTTTGGTTACTATTGGCTACGGCTTATCTTTTACTAGGCAGCAGCTACTACTGCAACCATATTGAAAAAAATGACCTTATAAGAGTGGTTTCCCTCAGAAACCATACTAGGTCCAATATTAAGAATGACTTGGAACTATATGCAGATGGTTGTCTCAACAAGATCTTACAAACCTCTGTGTATGGGTAACAACATGGACTTACTTGTTGCATGACAAGATGCAGACACCTCATCTGGCATCTAGAAGACTACATGTGATTGACTCCCATTTGTCATGATCTTGTACCAGCTCTTCAGCAAATCAAAGCCAGCAGCTCTCCCACTTTCTGCAAAACTTTCGAAATCTGCCAATGGGGTTGAGACCATTTTTGGCATTTGTCCACCAATTCTTCAATTGACCACCAGGTCGCCTGCACCAATCTGGCAGATGCAAGCACTGTCAGATGCAAGCTGCAAAAGCAAGCAAGGTCATTGGTTTAGTCAAGTGTTCAGTGATGAGTTGCCACTCTAGAGTCCTCAAGAACCTCTTCCTATGCTTCAAGTGTGTCACTTGAGAAGGTCCAGTCCAAAGCAATCAAGCTTCCTTTTGCCAAATGACATAACCACTGTGAGCAACAACTAGAATTTCTTGGCCTCCTGGCCCTAGCATATCATAGAAAGTGCAGAAACATCATCCTAGCATCCAAGATAATGAATAGGGACACAATCAAGCCTATTCCTGGTAAAAGTGAATGTGCTAAAACATGAGGTAACTAACAATTGCATCAAGATTTCTGGAGAAACTGAGAGAAGTACATTGTTCCATTGTCAAACTCACTAAGCAAATCTACAAAGTCTATCTAATCAGTTTACAGCTTCTAGATTAGTGTTGACCAGGTGTGCAAAAAGTTCTAAACCTGGCAGTGGCAGAATTCCAGAAGCTGTCAATTTAGCAGCACAACTTGTATTCTGACAGCTTTGCTTTGAGCAAAAAGTATGTTTATATGTAAAATTTGCAGAAAGGTAACAAATATAACTTACTATAGCTTCCAGTTAGAAATAACAATAGTTTTCTGAAACACAATTAATAATGTAGTCTAATTCAGTGGCAAGCCATATACTAGCCATAAATGTTGGTTCTAGGTGTCCCCCCCCCTGGAAAAAAAGGCTTTCCAAATTTGAGAATTTTATTTGAGTTCTTTTTTTTTAGTTTTCATAAGGGGAAGGAATTTTTGTACTTGTGTATTATGTGCCACTCACTCAAGTTTATGCTGTGTAAAATTCAAGAAACCACTATTTTTTTTTAGTTTCTTTGTTACTTTAGAAATAAAAAAAAATCCCAGTATAAAGTAAATGTAATATTTCATTTAAGCATTTTTTTCAAGTGTTAAATGTTTTTTTCAATGACCATTTTTATGGGGTATTTACTGGGGGGTACTTTCTAGGGGGGCGGGAAGAAGGTAAATGCTGTCCACCTAAATATCATACTTCATAATTTTATATGTACCATTTTATCATAAGTACTGCATCATATTTACTCTCATACTGCTAGTGGAGTTTAGTATATAAAGTCTGAGGTATATTGTATATAGCTTACTGCTTTTACTAGTGTTATAAAAACAATGCACACCCAACTGTATGCTTAATCACTATATTACAACTATAAAAAGCACCATTTGATGTTTTGAGAGAACAATATTGATTGGCAGCCTGGCAGTGACATGCATTATGAAGCTGTGATTTTAGTCTTGCCCCAAATCTAATCCCCAAAATAAACAGAGAATTGCTGTTACATTGTAGTGGGGCTGTTTTAGGTTACTAATCTTCCAAGTTCCAACTTTCCCATTACCTGCTTTAACTGTATGTAAACCTTGATAGCTACCAGCCCTTTTTAGATTCTTTCAACTGATGAATAAACAATTTGGAGAGAGTTAGGCTATTTGTGCAAGATTTGGACAAATAAGTCACTTTCAGTTGAAGAAAAGTGGAGTAAGTAGAAGCTTGTCCACATGGAAAAAGGATAACAACAACTTAAAAGTAAATTTTCACTTAGCAATATTGAAACTTAATGAGCTTTTAGTTTGAACAACTATTAAAAAGCAGCAGCATGAGAAGAGATGCATACATCCTGTAAGAAAATATATTTCAGAAGAGATACATCACTTAGCAAGAAATGAATAATAAAAATGGAAACAGCTCATTTTTGTAAGAAATAAGACTAACTGCTTGTAAAAAAAATAAGTCTGGCAATAATATAAAACTTAACAAGAAAACAACCTGGAAATAATAACCACATTTTTACTTTCGGCTATAATATACAATTTTTTATGAATCATGTTTTGAGGTTGCTTCTGTTTTAATCAACCATTCTCCAAATTTGAGTGTAATCTAGAGCTTAATTTTTATCATTGATAGGGACAGAGGGGAGGGGCTGCAATTTTATGGTAAGATTATATTTATGAAAAGTTTTGAATGGCAAATCCAGTTCTGCTACATTTTTTTTAATTCTATTGTTTTTATCTCAGCATTAGCCTTCAACTAACCTACCCCCCTCCCCATGTGCAAATATATAGCCCAAATTATATAATTCTAATGTATTCTCTCACTTGCCACTTGTTTCCCACTGAGTATAAGCTAATTGCTTCTTAATACAGACAGATAAAACCAGTCTGTTCTTGAGTTTTACTCAGCATAAACTTGAATGTTAGTGGTATAATACATAGGTACCCTTTAATCTATCATGCATTCAATTATTTTGTTTAAAATTAATATATTATGCCCAAAACCTAGAGTAAAAGAAAATAAGACAAACTAATTTGCAGAAAATGAGAGAAGTTATCATCTTAAAGTGTCCATTTAATTTCTGAGTAAACAATGCTTATATTTTGAAAGAGCATAAAAAAGTATGTCCATCTAATTTATACCTTCATAATGAAAATATCTCCAAACTTATCACAAAATCCCCTCTCTGCATAGGTACCATGTTTACCCTTTTTCATTTTAGAATAATTTTCAATCTAACCATTTTTTTTCTAAAATTGTCTGATCAAAATTATGAGATTGCTATTTTGTTTAGCATAGTTGAAAGGCCTAGTAACTATGTCTTTGTAGATAACATGATAGAATAAATTTTCAATCTAACTCTCTTATATTTTCAGACCTTTGAAAATTAAAACGAATAGCAAAAGAAAACAAAATCTAAACTCATGGTCAAGCTGTCTACAATAACCCTCTGCATCAATGCTCAGAAATACACTGAACATAAATGTGTACACATGAAATTCTTGCTACCCAACTTTTTGAATGGCAGAGCACAACTTGTGTTTTGACAACTTTTCTTTGAGCAGAAAGTTTTTTTTATATGTAAAAATGGTAAATTTCAGACAAAATCTGCCAACAAATTTGAAAACTGCCAAGAAGCATTGCTACCTTGATACCCCACTTTTTACACAGCAGGTCTTGACAGAGACTAAGTAATGGAATCAATATTTGAATTGTTGTTTTGAACTTTAAAGCATAATCTAAAAACTATAGATAAGGTAATAAATTATATTTTGTGGGCCCTCTGAGGGTTCAAAATGGAATTTCCTGTAGAACTGATTATTATATTTGGAAGGAGCTTAAAAAAGGCATCAAATGATGTATTTTCTTTTGTCCTAGCTTAATTATATGAACAATAAAAAACTGACCCTTATTTCTTCTTGTTTATCAGAACAAAATGGTTACCAGAATTCTAAAAACAGTACATATATTATAAACAAAATTCAATAACTGGCATAGGACAAGGTGAACACACTACTTATTCATCTTTTTATGCTATTTCAAGATAAACTAATCAATTCACATGCAAATGCATCCCCGCCCCTTCCTTTTGGTCCCTTGTAGTCCTGATAATGTATTTCTCCATTACATCAATGTAGTCATATGTTATAACTCCTATATAACCCTAGGCTACATATCTTCTTAGTCTCTAACTTATCTATGCTATGTGATGAGTGCATAATTTGCAAAAATATTGCTTGAAATGAATTTAAGTTGTATAATAATAGAAAGAAAAACATTAATCTGATTAATAAAAACATCCTGCATTATATGAGGTAAGAATTTTACTGTTTTCTTTTAGTTTTCATATATTCCTTGGAACAGATATGGAACCATCTGGAGGAGGTATTTTTGTGAATAAATTGATTATAATATTTGGAAAGAGCATAAAAAGGGGAATCTAGTAGGCTAGTGTATTCACCTTGTCCATAGGTTATGTCAGTTATGGAATCTTGTATACATTTAGGCTACCCTAAAACTACTTTAAAACAATTTTAAATTGTAACATCTTTAAATACTAGTACAGTCCCCAAAAATTGATGGACCACCAATGTGCTATCTGTAGGCTTACTAAAAAAAAAGGGAAGCAAACAGATGCCAAAAACTATAGACGTATCAGTCTGATCTCCATACCCTCTAAAATTGTAAGCCTTTTGCTTGACTACCAATGCAGTCTTAAGGCAGTTGGATAGATACAAACCTGCTTAATGCCCATGAATACACTAGGGTAAAAAGCAGTATCTAATTGAGGAAAATTATGTAAAACAAACACCCTCACATATTGTTACCAAATAGGAATTGAGAAGAATTGTAAATATCAATGAATAGCTAAAAATCTAAACTATGCATCAATATGGTTATTATTAAAATTATTTAAGATCAAACACTTAAGGGGCTTTGTCACATTATAATGGGAAAAGGTAATTACACAGTTAGAAGGAAAAAAAAACCATAAATTTCCCATTTATCATTCACTAGTCAGCTTCTCCCTTTAGAATAGCCTAGCCTACCAAAGAAAGCTTGTCTTTAAGGTGACAGCCCTAAATAAATAAGGTATATAGGACAATTATTAGCTTTACCTACATTCTAATTCAGCTAATCTTCATAATTGGCTTGAACTTAAGCTAGGTAAAATTCTACTTTTGGCTATCTTGGAAAGAGGTTAGGTTAGGAAAATGAAACTTTTAGGGATAGGTAAATTTTTACAAAATCATATTATTGACTTAAAAATAAAGTGAATATGCCCCTTGATGCCTTTTTTATGCTCTTTCCAAATCTAATAATCATTTTTGTTGAAAATGAATTTTACCCCCCCCCCCATACATACCAATTCAGAGTAGGCTATATATTTGCAAATTAGGGGGGATGGGTGCAAATTTTGTTTCTGATGTAAATGGGAGGTAATTTTAAACTTTACCCCCCTAATGTGCAAATATACCCTGAATTGGTATATAGGGGTGGGGGGTAAAATTCATTTCTGACAAAAATGATAATTATATTTGGAAAGAGCATGAAAAAAGGCATCAAGTGGTATATTCACTTTATTTGTAAGTCAATACTATGATTTGGTAAATATTTACCCAGAGATAGGCTAGGGCTACAGGCTAAAGTATATCCCAGGAAGGTATTTTGAAGTACCTATCTCCACTCCTTCTCCCTCTAGAGGCTCCTGACCTTTGATGACCTTTAGAAATTGGGATACAACCAGATGGCTAATTTGACAAGTGTATACATATACAAATCTTTAAATTAGCCAACTGGCCAACCAGTATTTTAAGCCTAGGAGTCCAGCTGGACATAAGGAAACATTAAGAAAAACATTCTTACTTCATAATATGCAGAATAATCTTAGTTAACACATTTTGCAGGGGGGGGGGGGAGCCTATGTCTTCACTTCTTTCTTTGTTTTTCTGAGAAATTCATGAATTTCTTAGAGCCTATATATTCACAGAATATAACCCCCCCATGTGAAAATATATGCCTAGAATTGCATGCTCAATCTAAATATAACATCCACTTGCATCACAAATGAACTTTATTCCCATATTAGCCATGTGGTGGATGTCCTTAAAAATCTGCATTGCAAAAGTGAAACCTTGCAAGGTAAATATTTACCAAATTCATATTATTGAGTTTCAAATGAAGTGAATATACTATTTGCCTTTTTTTTATGCTGATTACAATATAACAATCATTTCTATCAGAAATGGATTTTAGCCTCCCCCTTATATATGTCAATTCAGGATATATATTTGCACATATGGGGTGGGGGTTAGGTTATGGGGGCTGAAATTCATTTCCAAAAGAAATGATTATTATATTCATAATCAGCATAAAAAAAAAGGCATCAAATGGTGTATTTATTCCTAACTCAATAATATGATTTGGTAAATATTTACCCCTTGCAAAATAGATCTTCTGTTTAAATGAAGTACAACAAAATTGTTATCAGCTACATAACTTTTCTCAATCCCAATTTATAAGGTTGTAAAGATATGCAAATACATTTCCTAAATTTTGAAAAAATACATTGCTATGGCTTAAAATTCTACTCAAATAACAGGAATTGCATTTCCAGAACTAAAACCACAGAAAAAGAAACTGAAAATTTTGGTAAAATGTTGTTTTGTCAAAATTACAGTAAAATTCTACTTTAGCTACTTTTGGCTATCTTGGAAAGGAGTTATGTTAGGAAAATGAAACTTTCAGGGATGGGTCTATAGGCTAAAGTATGTCCCGGGAAGGTATTTTGAAGTACCTACTTCCACTCCTTCTCCCTCTAGAGGGTCTTGAAATTTTCCTACATGATGTGTAGGACCTATTGAAAATTTGACAAAACAACATTTTACCTTAATTTTCAGTTATCAGTTTCTTTTTCTCTGGCTTTAGTTCTGAAAAATGCAATTCCTGTTATTTGAGTAGAATTTTAAGCAATATCTAGGCTATGTTTTTTTTTCAAAATTTAGGAAATGTATTTGCATATCTTTAAAACCTTATAAATTGGGATTGAGCAAAGTTGTGAAGCTGAAAATTTTTTGTTGTAATTCATTTAAGCAGATGATCTATTTTGTAAGGCTTCACTTTTATAACACAAATATTTTTAAAAGTTATCAAAGATCAGAACCCTATAGAGGGAGGAGTTGAGGTGGGTACTTCAAAATACCTTCCCGTGACATACTTTAGCCTGTAGACCTACCCCTTAAAGTTTCAATTTCCTAACCTAACCCCTTTCCAAGATAGCCAAAAGTAGCTAAAGTATAATTTTACCCAAAATTTCAATAGGTTCTTTGTAAAACAGAATTCTGGTAAATATTTACCAGATCATATTATTGAGTTATGACTAAAGTGAATATACCACTCAACGCCTTTTTTATGCTCTTTACAAACATAATAATCATTTTTGTTGGAAATGAATTTTAGCCCCCACCCCTGTATAGGGTAAAAAACCAGTATCCAATTGAGCAAAATTATTTAAAACTAAAACCATCACATCTTGTTACCAAAGAGGAATTGAGAAGGATTGGGTATATTAATGAATAGCTAAAAGTCTAAGCTATGCATCAATATAGATATTATTCAGATTATTTAAGATCAGAGACTTGAAATTCTTAGTTTATTGACTTACCTGAAGGGACCTCTTTGTGGAAATACCAATTATCCTATTTTGATGTATATATCCGTTTAGTGTTTCAGTTGTATTCATATATTAACAGAAAGCTGATTTTCTTCTGATTCTAGAAATGTAACTTTGGTAAAATTCTTCTTTAGCTACTTTTGACTATCTTGGAAAGAGGTTAGGTTAAGAAAATGAAACTTTCAGGGATGGTACTAAAGGTTAAAGTATGTCCTAGGAAGGTATTTTGAGTACCTACCTCCACTCCTCCCTCGAGAGGGTCTTGACCTTTAATGACCTCTAAAAATATGTGAGCTATAGAAGTGAAACCTTGCAAAATAGATCTTCTGCTTAAATGAAGTATAACAAAATTGTTTTCAGCTTCGCAACTTAGCTCAATCCCAATTTATAAGGTTTTAAAGATATGCAAATACATTTCCTAAATTTTGAAAATAAACTATTTATATGTCTTAAAATTCTGCTCAAATAACTGAAATTGCATTTTCAGAGCTAAAGCCAGAGAAAAAGAAACTGATAACTGAAAATTAAGGTAAAATGTTGTTTTGTCAAAATTTCAATGGGTATAGACCTGTCATGTAGGCAAATTTCACGACCCTTTAGAGGGAGAAGGAGTGGAGGTAGGTACTTCAAAATACCTTCCCGGGACATACTTTAGCCTGTAGACCCATCCCTGAAACTCTCATTGTCCTAAGCTAACCCCTTCCCGAGATAGCCTTTATTGCTTGATATTTATTCTATAAATCACAAATATTTAAATATAATTTTTCTTTTCAATTGCTTTTCAAAACAGAGACCATATTTTCAATTTATGCTGACAAATCATTGGTGAAAATTTGACCAAGAAGGTGGGGTTCTTGTTACTGCCCTCACATTGCTTCATGTTGTAGTAAAAAGGGGTGGTCCAAAAACCCATTGCTATTTTTCCGAAATGCCAAAGAAAAGTGGTCTTTCCCAAAAAGAGGTCTTTTACCCTATACCAATTAAGGGTATATATTAGCACATTAGGGGGGTGGGGGGAAAGTTAACTTACCTCTCATTTACATAAAAAATAAAATTACCCCCACCCCCTAATGTGCAAATATAGCCTATACCCTGAATTGGTATAAATAGGGGTGGGTCTAAAATTCATTTTGAGAAAAATGATTAGGCCTATTATATTTGTAGAGCATAAATAAGGCATCAAATGGTATATTCACTTTAGTTGTAACTCAATAATATGATTTGGTAAATATTTACCAGCATTCTTACTATAGGCTACAGTTTGTGGTAGCAAACTGTATAGGCCTAGTAAGAGCAACTCATCTCAATAGGCCTAGTAACTGAAACTCTGAAAAAGGAACTTTGATACCAATAGATACATCAAAAGAATTGGATTTCTATGCTGACCTAGCATGTAGGCAAATTTCAGTACCCTCTAGAGAGAGGAGTGGAGGCAGGTGCTTCAAAATACCTTACAAGGACACACTTTAGCCTGTAGAACCATCCATGGAAGTTTAATTTTCCTAACCTATCCCCTTTCCAAAATAGCCAAAAGTAGCTAAAGCAGAATTTCACCCCAAAGCTACTCGTAGCCTACTTTTTGTGACATGGTTGAAATGCTGTTCAGTAAAAAAAAAATATATAGCTTAGTCTAATTACCAATAATTTTCTTCTCAGCTGGAGCTGGTTTAGTTTGCTCCTCAGCTGGCTGTGTCTCCGGGTCACTCATGATGGTCTTAGGGGTGGTGAGATGGTAAAGCCCTTCCCGGTCTTAAACCTTTAAAACAGTCTTCACTTTTTCAAGATGTCCTCCCTTCTGTTTTCTTCTGTTTCCGGCAGCGATAGTTGGGATTGTGAAATCCATAAATACTATAGAGTAAACATGACAGCCAGATTGACGGACAGGGTCTTTTCGTCCCGACGTAAATTGCCTTTTTCTATCGCCTTTAGCCAGATGATGTGACTTATGGCAAACAAATACTGACCTTTATAAGGTTAGAACAGCTTTACCCATTTAGTTTATATCCATGGGTACCTACTTTTAAAAAGTTTTGGAAATTAAATTGGTATCAGTTTTTAGCAGAATTCAGTCCACAATTCCCTTCTAGCTTCATTACCATGACCGAACATAGGACAAAATAAGCGCGAGATATCAATCTTAACTTCTAACAAACATTCTTTTAACCCAAATGACAGATAACGAGACCTTAAAATGCTTTATATTTTCATTAATCCGACAAAATAGGCAATTTAAAATTTAGTTTAAATCAAGCTCTGTCATTCCAAAGTCAGATATCTCATTTTAATGCCCGTGCCGTATTATAGTCACACTTGTCGATACAATCAAAATTACGCACGACTACAGCGCCAATTAAGTTCACCGTTTGTAATTTCTCGATTTGAACATTGTTCAACTTTCAAATATAAATTTCTTGACTGACCAATCAGAGTCATGGTTTGAAGCATAATTTTTAAAACTAGAATAGATGAAAAATTAGAACAGCGGTTTTCCTATCTGGGAGAGGAATCTGACAGAAGTTATGAAGACTTGGTATTGGTAGAGAACATTTGGATACAAATTACTGTTGGTGCAAACTCTTTAAAGTAATTTCTTGCAATTTTAATTTTTTGCTTTTTAAATACAAGTGTGACGCTAAAATCAAGAAAATTGCCATGTCATTCATAATTTTTGGCTTTCTTTATCAATATATGTGACTATGATGTGGCACGGGCATAATTCAGAAGAGTTTTTCTTATTTTCATGCTGTTGAAACGAGAAATTTAGCAAAAACAACAACAATATATGCAAGATCTTTTTCTGTATTTATAGGATAATCAATTTATATTTCATTCGGAGGTGAGCTTTCTTGGAAAGAAAAAGGATAACAAAGGAACAAAGATCCTCCCAAGCCATTAATGGCGCATATGATGTTGAATCGACATTTCAGTTGCTGTTCTTTTTTTTTACAGAGACAGGTCGCTGGACTGTCGCTAAGCCATGTGGTAGCGGGAATTGAACCATGGACGCTGTATTGCCAAGCAGAGCATCAGTTCAATATGCTATTACAGGGTTCTTGGAAGTATCATTTAAGCAATAAGAGACAAGCAATCTCTTTACTGTCAGCCAGATCTAGCAAATAATGTCGGAGAATGATCACTGAATGGTCTTATAAGGCAATATGATTTTATATATCCAATGATAAGACGGCTCATTGGCTTTCCTATCAGCAGTAAACAATTTCTGAGTTATTATTACGTACACTGTGTCCCACAGTATGCAATAAGTGTGATCACTAGGACAATAAGGCAACTCATGAAAACGGCAATCATGTCAAACTGTGAACCAGAGACAAAATCGTCTATTATTGTTTATTTATTTTACCTTTACTAATAGAAAAATTAAAAAAAGAATATTTTATCTTTTTTTTTTAAAAGCTTGAGAATGAGAAACTTTAAAAAAGGAACCCAGCCGAAGGTCAGGATTCAGAGGATGTAATAAAGAAGGTAGTAAATTAAATTTAGTTTGGGAAGCCTTTGAGGACAGCATCACAAGAATTTGATTGGAACGAGTTGAACCTCGAGTCGGGCAGTAGATAAGTTAAGAAGTTTTGAACCCCCTAGAAGAATCCGTTTGAAATCAGCCTATAAGTTCAAGAGCGCCTTCTCTGCAAACAGAGAGGTTATGCTAAAAACCTTTTTCTATTAACTGGCAGTTTTTAGCATATAAACTATTATGCTAAAAACTGACTAGAAAGAAAATGTAATACCTAGCATTTGAGTTTGCTATTGCAAAGAATATAGCACGTCCAGAAAGTAGGACAGAGAATGAGGCAACTGAAAAAGATTGGGATAGGGCTTGCAAGTTAAAGTTTGAACTATTGTGTCGGGCTTCTGAATCAGCCAGCTTAACTATGACCACGAGCTTAAAGAGAATAATTGTTAAAGAAACTTTTGGTAGCTCCAAGCTAGCTTACAACAAGAAACTATATCCAGCTCCTCGAGTTTTCAGACTAGATGGATCGGAAGGAATTTCCTCACAACTTCAGGAAGTTATCTCCCACAAACGTTGGAAGGTAAATGGGCCGGCCGGAAAAAATAAACAATATGGGTGGTGTATTATGTTGAACGAGGGTTCCTGGTCATGTTTGCAGGATGTTTCAATGGCAAATGCTGTTACTGACACAAGAAAGTGCGCGAAAACCAACGGTGGGTGGAAAAGAGCAACAGCAAGGCTTATCAAAGACACTTTTCAGAAAACCAAAATATCTTTGGAAACGAAAGCTAGGCTGGAAAAGACGAAATGCGCGACGAAACCAAAGAAGACTAGTTTGAGCAAAAGCTAAAACTTGACGAAAAATATTGATAGAGTAACAATCCTTTTTTCTTTGCAACGATGCTGTCATGAAACTTCTGACACCTTTTACGACCACCCATCAGCCGCAACAGTTACTTTTTTTGTCGATTTGATGACTTTCCTACTTTTGCGTTTCCTACTTCCATATAACTGTACAAATATACGAAGCCAAAAAGAACAATTTTCTAAATGGTCAATCTTCACCAAGCAACTGGTCCATCTTGTCTTATCTGTCTCGTAAGAAAGCCCTTCTAGGAGCTTCTGGTTTTCTTTGCCAGTGAATAATATAGCTTTATTTGCTCAGATGGAAGGCATAGCTACCTGGAAATGATAAACACTTAATAATATTCAGAGAAATACCCAAGTTGAATAGTAAAAACCAAAGTGCGTCCAGTATGCCTGTACCCCAGAATACACAATAACGCAGAGCCAAATCTAGGCACTTGAAATCTTGAGACGAAAACTAGGTCCCAAGATTCGAAAAATCAAGATTTAAAAAAAATATAATAAGAAAAATACCACAAAAATTAATATATATGAGACGATTAGGGAAGTTTCGATGAAAGTTTGATGAAAGAGGATTAAGGAAACCTAAGAAGACAATAAAGGGGAGTTTAAATAGGTTCTAATTAATCAGGACTCATCTTGGAAAGAATTACTTGTTATACAGATACATTAAATCTACAACAATGCAACAATCGATAAGCATTAAACTACCAAAATGAGAGCCTGTCTGAAAAACCGGGCCAAATTAATATAATCAACACATAGTTACATAAAAAGCAAAATTTGAATATATAACCAAAATAAGAAACAGGAGAACCACCAAAGAGAGCCTCTGAAAAAACTCTGAAATCAATTTTGAAAAAAGTGCTGAAATAAAAGAGAGGATACCAAGCTCCATAGAAAGTTAAAACCTGTCTTAGTGTGTTTTCAGAGTGTCCAGACACAATCCAACGTTTGGGGGGAAGGGCTGTCCCAAATTTCTTATCATCAAGATATCTATTTGAAATTAAAATTGGACTGGCAACCATGGGTGTAATAACTAAGGAAAATATATTCCGTCATTTCACTAGTTTTGAATAAGATTTGGATATTTTTTTGGGATATTTTTTGAAACCAGATTTATAATTGTGACTTTCCAAGTAAGTGAATATTTTTTTTCCAGTTAAGAGGAGCCATATACTAGGAACCAGGTGTGTCTATTGGATGCGCACGCGCTGATTGCGTGATTTTTGGCCGCGCAGCGTTGCCATTCTTGTTTGTGAGTTTGGTTTTCGGGCGAAAAAAAGGTTAAAATCAGCGTGTGTATATGTTTATGTTTCTTCTGATTTAGTGAAGTCCTGTGGACTGCGTGGATCGCTTGGGATCAAGCAGAAGAGGGGAGAAAACCTGCCGAAAGCGCCGTATTGGTACCTGCCGGTTAATTAGCCTTAAATTGCTGGGAACACGTGAGCAGGTCTCGACGCTTCCCTTGCTCCTGGTCATCTCTTGCTCCTTAGGTTTCTCTGATTTTTCCACGATGACGATCGCGGTGAGAGCGCCTTGAAAAAGCTGCCTCTGACTCCTTAGTTTAGCCAGTCCAGTGCTTTTTTTTTTTTTTATCGGGATTCCTGCTGTGATAGTGAAAGTAACCTAAGACTTGCTGTTCCTGACTTTGCTTAGTGCAATCATCATGCAAATTAAATACGAAAAACCGGCCCTAATGAAGATTCAATCACCGGATTTAACAGTGGCAACATCTACCTTTTGAAACCTGTGACTATTTGGACTCTTAAAGAAACCACCAGTGCGCAGTGAGATAGCTCTCTGCTTAGAGCCACCAGAGTGCTCTTACTTATCAGACTGCTGGAATAAGCGAACCCACCGTGGCAAACGAGGAGGAAAAAGGAAACGCCAAATGAGAATCCCCGTGCATATCTCCCGCAGGAGAAAGACAAAGGACCGGCCGACGAGGACGAGTAACCTAGTCGTAATCCGTTGCGCTCCTCCTCACGATACTCCACCCCTACTTGTTCCCTGGTTTATAGAGAATGTTAACTGCAGTACTTCGGAACCTACTCCTCCAAATTTGCGTCCGGAGTGATTCTCAGCAAAATACAAACTTCCGAATATGCTAATGTGTAACGCTCGATCTTTGAACAATAAAATGGACGAGCTGAAGGTGTTAATTAAGCAGAATAACGTACCCATTGCAATTATCAGCGAGTGTTGGGACATTACTGAGGAAACTGCACGGATTAAAGGTTACAGAAACTACCTCAACACTCGACGTGACCGAGGCATTGACCGTCGCGGAGGTGGCGTAGGACTTTATATACGTGACGACCTACCATCAAAACTGTTAAGTAGCCCCAATGATTCGAGCCATGAGATTGTGTGGGTGGAGTGCAGACCGGCGCATCTGTCACGAAGATTCTCCTGCTTAATAGTTGCGTCAGTGTACTATCCAGAAAGCGCTGGGAACAGAAAAGAACTTATTGAGCACATACAAGTGTTCGTCGACAGAATGCGCCACAAGTACACTTCCCCTGCGTTTGTGATTGCTGGCGATTTCAATCAGACCAGTCGTCAGTGGGTCTCAAGCGTTTTGGATATGAAACAAGTAGTGAACATTCTGACTCACCAAAGTGGCAGTACTCTTGACATGATCTTTACGAACTTGGCAGATCTTTATAACGCTCCCCGATCTCTAGGTCCCCTTCAGAATTCTGACCATTTTATAATTTTCTGGGAAGCAAAAGCAAGTATCCCACGACCGAAACGAACAAAAACCACAATTCGCCCCATCACAATGTCTTCAATAGCTCAATTCGGTCGCTGGATTGGTACTTAAGATTTTGAGGACATTTGTGCAGAGGCCGACATTAATGTCAAAGTCAGCAAACTGAACAGCCTTCTGTTGGAAAAGTTCCATGATTTTTTTCCAATAAAAGTTATTACAGTCTGTGACACTGACAAACCATGGATCACCCGCGAACTCAAGCAGATGATAAAAACTCGCTGTAGTCTCCACAATGCTGGAGATCAAGCGGCTGCAGCCAGTTTGCGTAACAGAATTGTGAAGTTAAACAGACTAGCCCAAAGACAGTATGTAAAAGAGAAAATAACGCCATTACTGCACACTGACCCTCACAAATGGCACTCCTCTGTCAAAACCCTTGCAGGGAAATCAACGCCAAAGGACCTGAGACTACTCAAAGATGACGGCACACTGACATCAGCTACTGAAGTGAACAATTTTTTCTCCGGCATATGCACCACATACCCATCAATCACAAACTCAGAAATTGAGAGTATCATTGCTGACACCGGGACTGATGAGATATGTGAAGTATCTGAATATGCCGTCTTTAAGGAAGTTCAGAAACTGAAAGTAAACTGTGCGTCTTACCCTGGTGAAGCCCCTGTCAAGTTGTTACGCGAGTTCTCCATCTTTCTCGCAAAGCCACTAAGTTCTATTATTAACCACTGTTTTTGCAAACTTGCCTTCCGCAGTGTTTGGAAGAGAGCTTATGTGCGCATCATTCAAAAAGTGAAAAATTCGAAATCTTGTAACAAACTCCACCAAATTTTAATAGTTCCAAACCTCTTGAAAGTAGTGGAATCAGTTATATATCGTGAACTTATGTCACAAGTCCAGGGCTCTCTTGATCCATACCAAACAGGTGCTTGAAATGTAGTAGTACAACTGTTTATCTTATGCGTCTGTATCACCTTATTGTTGAATGGCTTGACCAAGGAGGCACAACTATAGATCTCCTCCTAGCCGACTATAAAAAAGCCTTCGACTTGCTACGCCATTATACTACAGTGAACAATCTGAAGGTTATGGGAGCTTGCAGACATATTCTTTTATTAATAATAGATTTCTTACACGACCGACTATAGAGTGTATATGGTCTCTACCCGGGTGATACTGATTTGGAATGGTCTGAGCTTACGTGTGGTGCCCCAAAAGGCACTAAACTCGCTGCATTGTTGTTCTTGTCAGTGATCAACTTCGTCCTTGCAGATTTTGACGAACGGTTCAAATTCGTAGATGACCTTTCCACCCTCTTAAAATACCTCATTGAGAAGTCTCAAACCTTTCCCCAGTTCAGTGAATCATTTATCGACAATTTTAGAGACCAGTGTTCTGAAAACAGCCTCCGAATCAACGAAACGAAAACCAAAATTCTTCGATTTAACCCTCTCAAAAGGGATTTCCAGTGCCCCCCTCCACCATACCAAAGCGTATCGTCGGCAGTTATTCTCGGTGTTACGTTCAGCGTTGTCTGTTCGTTTAGCCTCCACGTCCAAGGGGTAGTGAAAAAAGCGAACTGTGCCATGCATACCCTTTTACTGAAGCAAAGATTTGTTTTTTCAGTGCCACAATTGAAAACAGCCTACCTGATAGATATTCGCCCAATATTAGAATATGCGTGCCCTGTATGGGGTCCACAAGCTCAGAACACTGCCTATATGAGAGAAGGACTTGAATCAGTCCAGAAAAGAGCGGTGAAGGCCCTACTGTCTGATCTGTACACCGATTACGAATCAGCACTGTCTCAACTAAATTTGCCGTCACTCCACGACCGCCGTTTTCAACTTATCTGTAAATTTGGCCAGTTTCTTCTGACAAATGATAAACACAGAAATATATTACCCTCAATGCTCACAAAAAAAGTAACTACAAGATCAAAAGCAACAAAGCTAGCCCAGCCTAAGTGTCGCACTAATCGCTTCAGCAATTCGTTTGTGCCTTTTTATGTTTCTGTCTACAATAAGTGACATGTGTACTAATTTTTTTGTGTCTTTGTTTACTTTGTAAATAATAGCGCGATTTAGTCGGGATTTAAACCCTGACTACGAAAGCTTTTATGTTAATAAATGATTCTGATTCTAGCCAAAGAGATTTTCAGATATTGACTAAACTTGGCGGGACCTCAGAGTACTTGCTCTACCTTTACTTTTTGGTGATCAGAAACCAACTGATCCTCTCTGGGAGGTCAAAAGAGGGGGGAGCGATCTCAATCCCTTTCATAAGAACATCTACCAGAAAAGGTTACTGCATCTCAACTAAACTTTGTAGGAAGTACGAGTAAGTATAATGACTGTACTTTTCGAGGGACCATACCTAATCCGAAATATGTGTTAAGGGGGAGGAGTATCTTAATTTTGGCATCAAAATATCTACCAGAGGGTTATTGAATTTCAATAAAACTTTTTGGGAAGAAACAGTAAGTGTTGTAGTTGGATAGAAAGTGTCTTCACAGAATCCATCCTCTGCAATGAGAGGGCAAAAGGGGCTCTACATCATCACTATATCTATCAGAAAAGATGATCAAATCTTAACTCAAGTTCATGGCAAGTACGATCTATGGTGTTCTTTATATTTTTGGGGATTCGAAATCAATACAATATTTGGGGGGAGAAAACGCGGAAGACAAGGTTCCCAAATCCTTTTCATCATGACATTTAGCATCAGAGGCTACCAGATCTTACTAAAACTTGGTCAGAAGAAAGAGTAAGCATCCCAGCCGTGGATTTCTTTTTTGTGCGCGTTTGTGTGTTTGTGTGTAGGGGGGGGGGATCCATTCAGCGACGGTGGACACAATTAATTGTGTCCGCCGTCACTGAATTTTATTTCGGCGCGGCTTCGGGGTTTATTCTGTACTAATAAGATAAAGAGTTGAATAAAAGAAATTATTGGATATTTTGGAACATAAATGAGACAGCTGCTTAATTTTCATAATATAATTTAGCTTCTTGAATCTAGATGCACTATAAAAAAGAAAATAGAAAAAGAAGACTTCTTAAATGAAGCCACATAAATTGTTAAATAAATTGTAATTTTTGGTGTCATATCTTCGAAGTTGAAAGCTTGAAAGAAAGACAACTAAATAATATTTGTTTTTTTTTTGGCTCCAATAAGAATGTACAAACACACTAACAAACTTCTAAGGACAGTCTTCAACATAAGGACACATGGACTTCAACATAACATGACATAACTTTAACATAAGGACACCATAAGCACTTCAACATAACAAACATAAGGAAAATCTTCGAAGTTGAAAACTTAAAAGAAAGCTCCAATAAGAGTGTACAAAGACACTGACAAACTTCTATCTCGGCGAGGACATTTGACGAATTTCACAGTAGTCCGGTGAATAATATCAGATTAAGATACAAACGTATTATATATTTGGAGAAAAAACATATAAATTCAGATAATTGTTGCCCTAAACTTTCTTCAACTTGACGAAATAGTATAAAAATAACTGTAAAAATAGAGAGCATCGACTTCTTGATAGCACCGAAAGCTGTTGTGGAAGTTTGTTGATTGAATTTTCAACAATGGATCTTTAGGTCAAATTTGGGTCTACAAAGAGGTTTTTATGTTTTCAAATTTACCAGTTCCCTTTCTGTAATGCTTGAAATATACAGGGAATATTCTGGGGATACTTGGAATTTTCTGGGAAGAACTATTTAAATAGAATCAAAGTTTGACTTAGACTTTACATCTCTTTTTCTGTACGAAATCTTTCATGGTGCCAGGCCACTAAAAATTAGTGCCTTATACCACTAATTAACTATTTACCTTTTCCCGAGAACTACTCAAGAAAGTGCTCATTTTGTGAATGTTTCCGATTGTAATCAATATGACCCTACAGTGTTTCTTCATGTTTGCCGTATTTGCTATTTTAGACTTTGGGATTGTGGTGCATAGGTCATGAATACTGCTGTAGGTCATGTATATTATCTCAGTTTGTATGTTTATATGTTTTTTCTCCAAACATATAATAAATTTGTATCTCAATCTGATATTATTCACCGGACTACGGCGAAATTCGTCAAATGTCCTCACTGAGATAGAAGTTTGTCACTGTGTTTTTACATTCTTATTGGAGCCAAAAAAACAAATATTGTTTGGTTCTCTTTCTTTCAAGCTTTCAACTTCGAAGATTTTCCTTATGTTTGCTATTTTGAAGTCCTTATGTTGTCCTTATGTTGAAGTTATGTTATGTTATGTTGAAGTCCATATGTCCTTATGTTGAAGACTGTCCTTAGAAGTTTGTTAGTTTGTTTGTACATTCTTATTGGAGCAAAAAAAAAAAAATATTGTTTGGTTCTCTTTCTTTCAAGCTTTCAACTTCGAAGATACAACACCAAAAATGAAAATTTATTTAACAATTTTTTTGGGTGCATTTAAGAAGACGTGTTTTTCAATTTTCTTTTTTATTGTGCATCTAGATTCAAGAAGCTAAATTATGTTATGAAAATTACGCAGCTGTCTCATTTACGTTTCAAAACATCCAATAAACTTTTTTTTCAACTCTTTTTCTTATTAGTACAGGATAAACCCCGAAGCCGCACTGAAATAAAATTCAGCGATGGCGGACACGCTTAATTGTGTCCGCCGTAGCTGAATGGATCCCTCCCCCCCCCCCCTACACACACACACACACACAAACACGCACAAAAAAGAAATCCACAACTGGGATGCTTACTCTTTCTTTTGACCAAGTTTTAGTAAGATCTGGTAGCCCCTGATGCTAAATGCCATGATGAAAAGGATTTAGAGGCCCTTGTCTTCCACGTTTTCTCCCCCCGAATATTGTATTGATTTCGAATCTCCAAAAATATAAAGAACACCATAGATCTTACTTGCTATAAACTTAATTTGAGATTTTATCATATTTTCTGATAGATATACTGACTTGACCTACAATTATACTGGACCTACAGCGGCGTTCATGACCTATGGACCACAATCCCTAGGTCTAGGATATCAAATACGGCAAAGATGAAGAAACACTGTAGGGTCATATTGCTTACAATCGGAAACATTCACAAACTGAGCACTCTCTTGAGTAGTTCTAGGGAAAAAGGTAAATAGTTTATTAGGCACTAATTTTTAGTGGCCTGATACCATGAAAGATTTCATACAGAAAAAGAGATGGAAAGTGTAAGTCAAACTTTGATTCTTTTTAAAAAGTTCTTCCCCGAAAACACCAAGAATCCCCGGAACATTCCCGGTATATTTCAAGCATTACAGATAGGGAACTGGTGAATTTGAAAACATGAAAAAAAATCCTTGTAGACCCAAATTTGGTCTAAAGATCTATTATTGAAAATTCAATCAACCAACTTCCACAACAGCTTTCGGTGATATCAAGATGTCGATGCTTTTTATTTTTACAGTTATTTTTATACTAATTCGTTAAGTTGAAGAAAGTTTAGGGTAACAATTATCTGAATTATCCTAGCACACTGTTCTAAGTTTTTACACTAAAGAAAAAGGTAACTGAGATAAAAGTGTCATATTACATTTGCACCGTTTCATATAGACTAGAAACTCAACTCTAGTTGCCAATTTTTGAGATGTTAGTTAATGACCTATAGCCTACGTTCTTGCGACTTCAACGCAATTATCTTCCTCCATTGCTGCAAAAAAATTGTAACTTTGGGTTCTAATGATGCGAACTCAAATTTTCTAGTCCCAGATATCATTTTATCCATTTGTTCTTCTAACTAACTTTGAAGATATTGCAAGGTTACCTAAAAAAGAAGAAGAGAGAAGATAACAAAAACAACATTTGATTAAATTATTCAAGCATTGTCTTACTGGAAAACACTCGTGAGACATAACCTAAAAAATATAGGAGCCTTAACATCCTACACAGAGTAGTAATTTCTCAGTATGTGATGATATTTACAAGCAGTTTCTTTTTAAAAAAGATACACATTCAACAAATTGCGACTTATAACAAATATCTATCATCAAGTTCCAGCTTAGCCGATTCCTTGATTAGCCTCCCTCCACTCGCTAAGGCTTTCGCTTCGCTTTGGCTGGTACTCGGGTCTCCAGCTCCCACGGGTAGCCCGCATGATACTAAAACAACAAATTCATCACAAACTGTTTACATCTAATAGAGACGAAAAAAGCCCAGTATGAAAATGCCAGCGTATGTTCAAATCCGAGGCCAGGCTGAAAATGAAACCGATACACTTGACTAATGCCTTTACATCGCAGCTCATTGATAAACATTGTATAAAAACGTAGATACAATAGATATGAGTCGATAATAGAACAACTCAAACAAAACTTTCCCCTTTTTAGTATTGAGGATAAATACACCACCGAAGGAAAACAGGATGAAGAAAGATTTTTTTACAATAAAAAAAAATCTGAAAAAATTGGAAATATAGGAGAAACACACATAAATTGGAATGTCTTCTGTTTTTTTAAGCAAGGTTTAGATAATTTTCATAGAAAAAGTTTAACGAATAAGTAATAATATCAAAATTTTGGCTCGGTGAATGGAAATATTTGAAAGTACTAAACGCAGTTTCTTTTTTTCGCTATTATTACAAGTTTAAACTATTGATAAAAGAAAAGAAAGAAAAAAAAGGAGTATCTGAATTTCAGATACAGTGTCAATATCAGATATAGATACAGAGACATTCCGGGAGATATTTCACCCTAGTAATACAAAGTGTCACTATCCTAACTCCTGATCAGCCTGAACATCTACACAAATTTTGTTGGGATTACTTTTCTCTCGTTTCTCTTCTTTTAATTGGCTCTCACTTTTCTTGTTTTTTTTTTATTCTCAACCTTAGCGCGAAGGGTAAAGCTGCATCTGGAAACTCTAACGAGTTTAAAAGTGCCTATCACAACACCTTCTCCTACTCAAAAGTGTTGACCTTTGAAGTAAATATGGCCAAAATCTGACATGGCTTTGCACTATTTCGGCCTCAGACGATTTCGTGGGGTCTTGACTCGTAGGTAGTGAAAGCAATGCTTTTGATTAGGCAAAAAACGAGAGATTCAACTATCTAATTTGTATATAAGTATAGAAACAGGGGGTGTGAGGTGAGATGGGACGCAATAGTGGCGGTTGATCTTATTATATTAGTAAAGAGCACTGAATGAAAAGTTAAATGGTATGTTAATCTTTCAGGTAACGAATTCATCCAACATTTGTAAAATTTACTAAAAATACTTTGACTTCATGGACAAAGCAATTAGAAAAGGATTAGAATGTACTTTTAATTCATAGTATTCCAATCGGAGCCAAGAGGAATAATTTATACAGCAAAATCTTCCAACAAGTTTTCAAGTATTTCTTACAGAAATTAGCAATAAGGTTTTTGAGGCGAATAAACCAGGTGATCAAAAAGAGAAATGACTACAGAAAAAAGTAAAGCGAAGCGATAACACAATGCCATAAAAAAACACTTAAACACTGGTTTGGAGGAGTAAGTTTTACAGATGTTGCCTATTTGTAATATACCAAACTTGGTACTTGTATGATATCCACCTTACCGCTCAAGTTGTTAATTCATTGTCTCATTATAGAAACGTCTTTTATCGTTAGTTTCTTTCAGCCTAGCGTAAGACAAGACAAAGAGAATTGACAGAATAGAGGGAAAATATATAATTTGGGTTATATTTAAACAAGACATATTTGCATATTAGGGGGGAGGGGAGGTAAAGTATTTGGACAGTGTGAAGTTAGAAAACTATTCTTACTACATATTTAAATAAAAAAACAAGTTTTTTTTAACTGAAAGTAAGGAGCAACATTAAAACTTAAAACGGACAGAAATTATTTCGTATATGAAAGGGACTGTCCCCTCATCAACGCCTTGCTCTTTACGCTAAAGTTTGACTCTGTCTCACAACTTTATTTTTTAAAACAATAAAAAACTTTAGCGTTAAGAGCGAGGCGTTGAGGAGGGGACAGCCCCGTTCATATACGGAATAATTTCTGTTCGTTTTAAGTTTGTCACTTGGATAAAGGTGTGCTGAAATCTGTTTCTTAATCTTTTAAGCTGTTTTCCATTTTCTCAGTATTTCTTCTGCAAAGTGGTTGACAAATTGGTTGACAGCACTCAACCAATACAACTCTCCTTTACCGAATATGTCCAATTTACCTTAGTGGGGGCAAGAGCAGGGACAAATTTCTTGTTTTTAGCCACAGTAGAAAGAAATCACAAATTTTTGAACTGAACATTTTGAATCTCCCACGCATCTTCAATGAGCTGGAGAAGCCTTCTGTGAACCATGTGAACCTATTTCGTACCGTGCAAAAAATGGTTTATGCTGTTTCAGAGTGACAGTAATTTTATAACGTGAGAAACAAAGTAGAATTCATGATTCAAAACAAAATCCATGACTTCACGAGGAATTCATGTTTTTTGGAATTAAATCTAAGACATTTCCAATATCCATGGCAGAAGTCGAAAATTGTTATTTTCATGGACAAACAGGGATGTCAACATGACACAATCCCAAGTTCCGGGACAAAATGACATAAAAGGGGAAAAAAGGAATGCATTTTAGAAATATGGGACATTCAAGGGCGAAAAGAGGACTCATTTTGTAAATTTATCACCCAAAACAAAATATTTCCAAACATATGTACTTCGGTAAAAAAAATATATCATTTTCTACCAAAATAGTGCTTTGTCTAGTCTTTCTTTTTTGACCATCCAGGTTTTGCCAGAGATGTCTTAAATAAATTTTTTCTCCAAAGTAAGGGATTAAGTACATGTATGAGTTCATATACAAGTACTTGCAATACTTGTAATATGAGTTCATATTACATGTCTGTCAATTTTGTCAATTTTGTATGAATGTTTTATTTGGATTTTTTTTCATTTTGTCATAATTGATATTAACTGGCCCAAGGGTGGCGGCATAAAATTTTCCAAGGGGGGGGCAGACGCCAAAATAGCACTGGTGGTTGGGTGACAGTTTTGGTGGTTTAGGGCACCAAACTACGACTTTACCCTGAAGAGGACAAATTTGAAATCAATTTAGAATTCTGAGAAGCTAGTTGATTTAAAAGTATTAATAACCATATTTTTGGCTTCCCAGTTGCAAAAGAAGTAATGCCAAACGATGGCAGTACTGGATTCAACCAAGTTGATTCGCTTTACTTGTAATGAAATTAGGCTAAGTTAGTAGTAACCATATACACAGTATCACCAGGACAAGAATATGTGTGCAGTTTTGACGAAAACATGACCTGCCAGACATTTTTCTGAGTCAACACCCATTTTCTGGACCAATCAGAGACAATGAATACAGAGGGTACTCAATATACCGTGACTCGATTATCATTGCTATAATGCTATAGCAACCAGATCCAATATAAGGAGTGATTTTCAATGTAGTTCACATTAGTAAGAGAATTGAATTCACAGAGAGAACAGTTTATTTTTTATATTCTATTATTTGACAAGATATTAGCATAGAAAATTAGTGCTATGTTTACACTATTGGAGCTTGATGGTGAGCAGGTAGCAGCAATGATACAAAGGCGAGAGTACCAAATGTAGCAGTGGAACTTACAGGAGAATCTCGACTAACCCTTGAATGGGACGATATGTATGCAAGATATGTGATATCATTGAGCAAATTTAAATTGAAGGAGCAGTTATGCTTTGCTGCAAAACTAAATATAGTGAATATAAATAGACTTCAAACTGCTTTAGATACACTAGGGAAATATATTGAGGAGAATAAATTGTATCAATGTCTATTATTATTATTTTAATTATATTTAATAAAACTGTTTCTAAATCGAATATATTTTTTTTTATAGTAGGTTAGCGTATATTCTTAAAGTAGGAAAAAGAATCCTGGTTAGTCTGAAGTGGGCGGTTAGAGTGTTAGGACTGTAAAAAATAGATAGATTTGAGAAAGAAAAAAATTATACGGAATCTTGTGTTTATGGAAAATCGTTTGATTCTAGATGATAATTTCTGCGAGTTATCTCTTCAAAGAAAGATATTTTCTCATAGAATGCTTGTCGATGTAATGAAAACTGATTCTCTATCATTAGACTATTGTATGAAGCTTTTACGTCGTGGTCCAAAGGCATTTACACAATTTATTGACATATTAATTGAGTCAAGACAAAATGACAATGTGGATTTGCTTTTGAACACATTACCTTAGAAATTTAAGACTATGATTTTCTTTTTCACGAGAAAGATGTTGTTCAAAGAGGATTTACTCCTCTCTCTATCTCTCCCACTCAATTTATTGATCGTAGCTCAGTTTCATTTTGGTGGTGAGAGTGTCAACACATGAAAAAATATAATATACATGTCCACTATGCATGTATACACTGGGAAGACTTGGTTGTAATTCCTGTCTTGAAGAGATGTGTGACTCTCACCCTAGTGGCCACCCATGCTCTAATTGCCATTATGATAAATGTAATCAGATGGAGAGTACTTATCCTGGTATGATTGGAAAGAATCCTAAACGTGATTTTAGTTTATTAATAAAAGACTGGTATCGTCGTGGCTTTAAATTGTTTTGGGAGGAGGAACCAGGTCTACGATTCAACTGTTGGAATAACAAAAGAATTTGGTTTCTATGTCATCGTTGTGAAGACAATGGCTACTATGATTATAAGCCTACTTACATTTTTAGGACATTTTATTTGTAGGGCACTAAAATCAATATTAAACACACTTTAAAGTATATTTTCTACCAGGAAGTCGTTCAAACGATGAAAGTCGACGTAAATTTTGAGAAACTGTATAGCCAAAACATCTGAACATGAAAAAGAGTAGTGCATGAAAACCACAGGCCTTAATCGTTAAATCCTGTACTCTTCTCCGATTTTGAATAATAGTTTTCCCAGTGCTCTCAATAAAGTTATTGATTTGTGGTGTGTAGAATTTATATGATAGGCCAAGAGAATCAAAAATTCTATATTCTTCGCTTTTTGAAAGATGCATAGCCAATGACCTGTCTTCAAACTCGACGGACTGCTATTAACAATGATTAGGGCATTGTTAACACTTGGAATTTTTCAATAAAGTCCGATGGTATACAATAGGACTTATATTGGGACATGTATAAATCCATACTAAATACGCTGATTATTTGGTTTGGGTTCATGGTGCAAGGTCTATTAGAACACTGCCGTCGGGTGTGATTTCCTAACAAGTTTCAAATTGACTCAGTGATATTAATGTGATACTTTCAGTCAAAGCATCGGCAAATGTGCACTCTAAACGTACAATGCCTGTTCTTACTATGCTCATATCTTGAGTGCCAGACAAGTCCAAAACAATTACACCATGACTTTTTGAAAACATTGAATTGGTTATTCCATTTTCAAATAGTTATGAGTCATGATTTAGGGATTGCATAGTCAATTCATACAGAGATCTGTAGGATTTTTTATCAAATGATAAAGTATACAGGGAATTCCATTCACTTTGCACACAAGGCTAGATAGACCAAAAAAATTAAAATCATGGAGGGATGTAGTCCAGAATCTAACGACACAGACACTCTTCACAAAAACCACACGCGTTATCATGGTATTTGTTCATTGGTAAATGATGAATCGGTATAACTGAGAGAACCAGTGGTAATGTGACGTTGACTGGTAATCGTATGGGGGACAAGAAGTTTGATATTGTTACCATTGGCTCTCAGCTTTTCCACTGCCAATCCAACAGAGCTCATAATCTGTTGTTTTCAAACATGAAGAATTCCTGAAGTGATAATGACGTTCGCATCAGGTGCTGCAACAAGTGTTTTTCTCAAAATGAAATTCGATGGAGCTAGTTGTAACTTTATTTCAATCTTGACATTGGGAGGTAAGCATTGAGATATATTGAATATGTCAGGATTTAATTTTCCAACTAGATGATACTCCTGGGTCACTGCAGCAGTTAAATAACCGTCAGTATCAATATCTGATCTATATTCATAGCCCAGTGCCTGACCTCTAAACTCCCTGTATGACTTTGGAGTCATCATCATAAATTGTATATACATAGCATAGTTTGATAAATTATTGCTAGTGCTCACCAACGTTCCATTCATGAATTCATTAATTTGTTTGAACAAGTTGTGTAGGATACAGTTTTCATAGGACAGGCCATCACCAGCACTGGGAGTTGTATTGTCTGACTATTTCTTCCCCAAAACATTTAAATCAATAAATGTTGATGATAAGTCAATGAAATTATCTTCATTGGAAAACATCTGAAAGTGTATATTTTCCGACAAGGGTTTTTGAGAATGAAAGTGTTCATAGTACCCATACTTGACACTGACATCAACATTTTCAGCATTGAATAGATTCAATGAGGAGCTGATTGATGGATGCGATTCTTTGTGAAGGAGATAGGTCATCTTAAGAGAAGAGATCCTTCTTTGATCAAACAACCTTTTTCTTCCTCTTAGTGGTCTTTTTCCTTTTATTCCTCAAAGTCTTTGTTGATGTTTTTCGCTTCCCACCTGGGTGGAGACTGATGAGTGAATGATGACCATGCACCCTTTTTAATCCCTTCCCATTTCGCTGAGATTTTAATTGTTCGCCAACGGCTCTTGCTGAAGATCTAATATTTTCTTTAACACTATCATTGAAATTTTTACCTGAACCCCAGTCCTGTAGTGTTGAGGCAGAAAAATTTGATGCAGAAGGTACAATTTCTGGTAAGGGGTAGTGTAGAACGAAATAGCCTAACAAACCAACTACCAAGACCATAGCCAGACATTGTAATACGCTTCTTGTAATAGCCCAATCCATGACCTATTTTACGAGGACTCAGAGCACCAATATAGCAGTCAATATAAGGACAGACAACTGGAATTCTTCTATTGCTCATCTTAGGCAACGACGATGGGTCGAAAATGACATGTAATCACAGCTAAATCTTTTGTTATTGCTAGAGGATCACCCAATTCACTTCTTAGTGTTAACTCACAGAGTTCCAAATATGAAGTGCTTACAGGAACATACTGAAGATGCTTTATATTATAGTGATGAACATGTTCATGGGTTGTTTTTGGTTCAAGAACAAGTAGGAGAGGGACATTTGGATTACTAACTCTCGATGTTTCCACAAAGGACACATAAAGAAATATAGAACAGTCCGAGGCAAAACCAAGTTGATAATCTGCAAAAATAACATGATTGATCCCGCTAACAGCTCCAGCTGTTAGCGGGATAGCGGGGGTTAGCTAACCACTGATCATATTCTGTTTAAAGCTAAGAACATTTCTCAGATTTTCATTAAGGTGAATCATTTCATTGTCAACAGGTGAGCTAATGTAAATCCTATCGTGTTCCATTAAAAAATTAAGTTGGAATGTACCTTTCTTACGAGATGAAATTTTTCTATTGATTGTATGACACAAATCAGTCATACTATCATATTCTTTGTATTTCAGTGTGACATGGGGATATTCACTCGATTGTAGTGCTTCAACCCATTCGTACGCGATAAAGAGTGAACAACCGAATGGTATAGCTTTTATCTCTTACGCACGATCTTTTCTCAGGATTTCATAAGCAATTTTAAGAATACAATCGATAAAGGTAATTTCAACCTTTCCGTAGTCGTATTTGACCGTGCGGGAGAGTTTTGTCCGAAAATCACTAGTTTTATTCAAATAAATTTAGAAAGGGTCGGAGACATTGGACATAAATGTTACGTAAAAATCATTGGACATTGTTAATGTCTAAAACACCAATCAAAGAATCAAAATCAGAGTTGTATCCTAGCCAACGAACAAGCAATTGTTTCTTGTCCCTGCGAGTACAGTTCTTTAATATCTTTTCAATTTGCTAGATTCCACTATTATTTTTAACTTTTTTTAGTTCATAGTCATAAAAGCCACCAAGAATCTTTTTATCTTTGATGTCTTGTAGACGATAAGTTATGGGTTTGGTGTCTAGGATTTTTTACCCTTTAAAAAGTTCAGTGGGCCACAAGTAATTGCCCTTTCAAAACTATTATTTAAACAAAGTTTTTCCACAAAATAAGTTTTTCAAAGAAAAGTAAAGAACTCCATTAAACCAAAAATGAGCAAAAATAAAATCAATTAATCTACCATGCGTGAAACTACCACAAATCAGCCTCGATAAATAGATGAAACCCAAAACGAACAAAAATTACAATAAATAACCGAGTCAAACTCAAAATGAGCAAAAATTAACATAAGTTTGGCTCAAAACCCCAATGCCTTCGCAAGGCCAGAACATAATCTGCACTTTACTGAAAATATCAGGGCACTAAAGTGCCCTACATTGTGCCAACATCGTTCTTTACTTAGGCGGCGCGATTGTGCTGCCTATGATTAGTTGTTCTATTAATTCGAACAGTATCACCAACATTGAATTTTTCTTTACAATCATTTCATTTGAATAATGTTTAAGAAAATATCAAATGTATTTTGATCAGCATGATGAACTTCCGTTGGACTTGAGTTGGACAATGATCGATAGGGTCGTTGATTTTAAATCAAAAGGATTTTATCTAAATCATGAATAAAAGCAGCCGTATTTTCAATGTACAATATCTTGAAATTAAAAGTCGAATAGCAATTATCAGTCGTTCGACCAATGCAGCCATTATAGGACAGTGACTATAATAGACCATTGTATTATATTTCATAAGTACTTTTTCGACATGTGGATTCATAAATTCACTACCCCGATTCATTTGAAGTTTTTTATTAGAATCTTGTTCAAGAATACTTTCTATATCCTGAGCAACTTCAACACCTCTCTTTGTCCGCAATGGAATGGCATACGCATAGTGACTAAAAACACTGATTGCAAGTAGAATGTACTTGTATGGTGTATTGTGACGTCTTTGAATCTCATCTAGAGTTAAAAGATATGCTTGCATTATGTGCAGCGGGAAAAAGGCTTTAGTTTTTCAATAATGATTACCACGAAGCCTATGATTTCGATGTAGAGTGTAACTTGATGCATTTTGTAGATAGTCTTGTACACTTTTAGTGTCAACACAAGTGACTTTGGAAATAGTGGTGGGGGAACTTAAACTTCCCGCTTCATCAATATTTTCATAAACACGTTTCACAGCTTCAACCATTTTGAACGTAAACACGTAGTGTAACGTCCACTACCCTTTTGTATACTAGTGGGTGATGATGATGATGACATTGAGTTGATATCAATACGTCTTCACTTTTGTATAGCTATCATCGGTGTCCTCGTCATCGCCAAATCAATGTTTCTCTTAGGTACTTTCCAAGATTGATTTAAAATCTTCTCCTATTTCTTCTGCTCCTTCTTCTTCTTGTTTTAATCTTGATGATAATGATGACAATGGACTATGTTCATTTATTTTTTTTTAAATTTGCCTATTGCTAATAAGACTTTTGGGGAAGTTTAATGTATTTAGAAAGTTATATAGATGACTGCCAAATGATAAATGTCCTTTACGATTTTTAACCATATCAAAGATTAAATCAACTAGATTATAACTCTTCCCTTGAATTATAATTCCTTTCCCATTGCTATCAATTTGAATATGATCTTGACCACTTTCCATGAGAGTCGTTTTATTTTTTAAAGATATGATTGTGGCATTATATTTCATATGCTCGACACCATGGAATTCAATTAATCCTCCTTCTTTAATTGTGTTAATGCTCCAGTAGCATCAGAATCTTTAAGAGATGTTTCTTTTTTTGGATCAATGACACTCACATTGACTGGTCTCGCAGGATAGGGCTTATGTTTTTCCACTCTACGAAGTGCATCTTGAAGTAAAAGTAGACTTTTTCGTCATCGTCAATATTGTCATTGTTCGTGAATTTACTCAGATTGTCCTCAAAGTTCTCCACTGGCGAAAGAGCGAGTTTTATTGGAGTCAATTTATAGGGTTTAGCCATCTAGAGAAAAGTGTTTACAAGTCCTGTAGTTATTGGCATTAAAAGTGTAAAAAAGCTACCACCCGCTTGTAGAAGACGTTTCTTTAAAAAAAAATTCCTTTCTTTTTACAAGCCAAGGCACATATAATGCAACGATGTTGTTTACCTGTTGCTTAACTATTTCTGGCAGTTGAACATTGCCCTGGGTTAAATTAAAAAAAAAGTTCAGATATTAGATTAATGAAATTTGGAGCATTGTGTTAATGCTCCAGCAGCATCAGAATCTTGAAGAGATGTTTTTTTTTGTGATCAATGACACTCACATTGACTGGTCTCCTGCGATAGGGCTTATGTTTGTCCACTCTACGAAGTGCATCTTGAAGTAAAAGTAGACTTTTTCGTCATCGTCAATATTGTCATTGTTCGTGAATTTACTCAGATTGTCCTCAAAGTTCTCCACTGGCGAAAGAGCGAGTTTTATTGGAGTCAATTTATAGGGTTAGCCATCTAGAGAAAACTGTTTACAAGTCATGTAGTTATTGGCATTAAAAGTGTAAAAAAGCTACCACCCGCTTGTAGAAGACGTTTCTTTAAAAAAAAATTCCTTTCTTTTTACAAGCCAAGGCACATATAATGCAACGATGTTGTTTACCTGTTGCTTAACTATTTCTGGCAGTTGAACATTGCCCTGGGTTAAATTAAAAAAAAAGTTCAGATATTAGATTAATGAAATTATTGTCAATACCATGTTGGAGTATGGCTTTCCTAAGGGGGGGTTTTGAAGTGCTTAGAACGGAGAATAAATGTTTATTTTCATGTAGTTTCTTCTGTGTCATGATGGCAACTAATAGGCTTTTTTTCTGTTCACGGAAGATATACTGTAATTTCATTGTCAAAAATATCTGTGACTACACGTAAATCTTCGGGTGCATTTTGATTAAGATCCAGTAGAATGTAACCGTAGGGTTTATTAGTTGCCTGACTGTACGCTGAAAATATAAATTTTGGAGTACCGAGATATATTTTGTTTATTGAGAGTTATTAGCGAGCGAGAATCACGAATAACTCTGTAGATAATATAGTAGTTACAGCTCAAAGCACGTGTTCTCATACATTTGCTCTAATGAAAGAGATTGTGTAGAACTAGAGTAACGGAAATCTGTTCATGATGTGAGCCAGCAGTAAATAATTGTAGCATTTCTTGTGACCATTGTTCAATGGATTCAACTAAATCGTCAATAATCAGAAATGAGTTTGGTTCAATTTATTCAGAAATAATCAGAAATGAGTTTGGTAATATCGAAAACATCAAGTCCCTGGATGAATTTTATCTGCACCCCCGATGTAGCAATAGCTTTTATTTTATCGTATGGCTCCTGCCAAACACTTTAGCAACAGTAGATTTTTTCAGATTTTCCATAAACATTTTATCGCAATTTTTAATTATTTTAGTTAAGAGGTTCGTTTTGCCTGACATTGATGGATCACACAGAAGCGATCTGGATGATGTTTTAAATTGATACATATTGCTGTTCGCTTCAACAGCTCACCTACAACTAACTGTAAACTGAAGATGTCTAATGACTAAATAATTTCCCTATTACTACTACTCCGTTCAAGAATAATAAGAACAAGAACAAAACCAATAAAGAATCATATTTTCTTTTATTTTTAACATAAAAATACTTTATATTTAATAAATACACTTAAAACAATGTAATAGTTTTTTTTTGTTTTTTTTTATTTGCAAAAAATACAATACTTTTAATGAACAACAACATTTTTCAATTTGAAATGGGTTCCCCCCTCCTATCTTCCCGGGGGACGGCCGCTGCGGCAGCCGAAGGCTGAACCAGAAAGCAGAAGGGGCCTGCTGCGGCGGGCCGGGGCCGGGCCGGGCCGGGAGCATTAAATTATGAAGAAATAGCAAAAGCAAACACAGAAAATTTATAAATTTTGATAAAATAAAAAAATGTTTTCCCCCACCACCCACCTTGTATTATGAAAAAATTTAAGTTAATTTATCCAGACCGAGTTGTTTTCTGTACTTTATACATTCAAATCGATCTGAAATCAGATATAGTCCTTGTGGAAGTACTTCACACCATTCGCAAGTACATAAACTTTGTCTGATATGGCCGACATGGCATTTTTCTCAACTCTAACTGTGTAGTTTTTATATTGTAAAGAGCGAAACGCCATGACTTTTGCTCTTGGGATTAAACTACGTTCTACACAGTTTATATGAACACTCATATTGAAATTATTTTTTACAAAGTGTGTAGGCATCGCCTTGCAAACTTGTTTAATATCCTTGTTGTGCGCTTCCACAAAGTATTCCTTCTGACCAGAAACACACCACTGGATTTCAGATCACTTCCCGTCTCAGATTTTAACATTAAGTGTATTAGGGGCTTGGCGTTTCACTAGCTCTGGATAGAGGGATTCATCCTAGTCGGTGTAATCCATCCGAGAGCTAATGTACTCTCCATTTTCCAAATCATGCAACAAGTTATCAGTTTTAACTTTTAACAGGACCGAATCAGTGTCTCCATAATACACTTGAACTTATCCCTCAGTCGGTCATTGTACCTTGCACACATTGTTATAAATGACAACATGATTTTTTTTTAGATTTCCGTTATTCTCGTCCCATCTGCAATATGTTTATTCAAAATGACGTTTCTTTTCTTGCGGTGTAGGAGGACCATATTAGAGTCTATGATTGTGAAAGATGTTAGGTTTGGGTTGGCGATGATTCGAGCGTATCATTTGGCATTGGTTACAATGTTAAATCAACTTCTGTTTCGTACGCTTTCGCACATTTTACCGAAGGCTGAGTTTAAAATGATTTTATAGATCTCTTTTCAACCTTCGTTTTTGCTTGTGAACGTTTACTGACAAAGGTGTCAATAGACGTTTTCATGTATGGCTTTTGATCAAATTGAAGGGCTCTATTTATCCTTGTGAATTTGAAACCATTGGATACCATCCACCACAATAGCTCATGATGAACAACGATATTCTGTTTCGGGTTATAGTTAGCAATAAGTTTTTGCTTTGAAGGTACCCAGTGCATACTCCCATCCTCTACCAAAGATAAATTGTATGGACTCAGTGAGTCCTTACCCACCGGTCTATCTATGCATGGGAAAACAAAGTCTTTTACAGAGTCTTAGATTTCCATGGGTATTTCGCCGTCAATTTAAAAAACCATCCTTTGGGTTCTTTCTCCTCAATTGTAGCAATGTTGGGGAAATCTGAAGCACAAGGATCATTAATCCTTTTATAATTGCCACACGGCAAACATTAGTGAGACATCGCCGACGGATAAAGGGAATTCCTATCCAAAAAAACTGCCTCTTACTTTTCATTGGTGTGCTGTCCGGTCGGATCAGTTTTCATGATACAGTCCCCGTGAAAAACATATCCTTCCCTCCTTGATCTCTCTACAAATATATGCTTATCCATTTCGGAGATCAGAAGTATTTCTTCTTTGCTGATTTTAAGAATCAAATCCATCACCAGATGAGGAGTGGAAAAGTAATACCATTAATCTAACCCCAATTGCCCATAGATGTTATCCTTGTTCTTGCACACTATGTCCAAAAGAGTCAAAACATTACTAGCCAAGTACAGTTTACAGTAATCCAACCCTTTTTTACATTCTCCCTTTGACCAAACCCTCTCAGCAAATTAATAGTCTCCAGTGGTGCATTGAATATCCTTGAGGGAATTGTAAAATGCTTCGATAGGCGGTAATGACACCTCATCTAACCTCAAGGTAGAGTTGCAGTAATCTTATGCGTATATGCCCTTAAACGTTAATAAATCATAAATTTCATCATCGGGGAAGCTTGTTTAAGGAGGGGGAACCTATCAAAATTGTCGATTTTCTGAACCTGAATAAATTGAATTACAGATTTGGGGAAAAAACTAAAAGAGTCTAAAAAACGGATTTTATTCAGGCTAGTATTACCCTTGCGTAATGTTTTCCACTAGAATTCTAGGAGCAGCAGCTTCTCAGATGACTTAGGTATTTTATTATATGAAAAAGAACCATCTACCTATACGTTCTCTACAACTCCCCCCTTGACCAAGCGGGCCAACACCGGTAAAATAAGCTTTAAATCATAATTGGAGTTGTGTATAAAATTTGGTACAAAATATTGCTGACTAGCGTTTATATTGCAAGATAGATGTCCCACCCCTCTAAAGTTACTCCCTCTCAATGAAATTTCCTGCCATAAATGATCATGATCGATCACCTTCTTCTTTCCCCCTTCCCCCAGTACCATCAATAAATTCCCCCTTACAAACCCAACATATTTTACAATTTTTAATGGCCATTCTGTCATCTGGTGATAAAATCACAGGATAGTGTGTATAGCGCAGGCATGAAATTGCACCATTGGTTGTTTTAGTAAGACTGGTCAATGCTGTTTGCATGAAATCTTCCCCACCCAACAACTCAACAACATCTAACACATGCATGATATTAATAGAGTCTCTTTGAGCGTGAACGTAAGAGAATCCGATGGCTTCATTTATCTTAACACAATTTGAATTTGACGAATCATAAACGTCTGTGAGTTTGGCTTTGCAATTCAAAGCGATCTTGTTGCTCTGCAGGAGCCAGTTTTGGAAATTCTTAAAACGCTAGATCGCTCTTTCTCCCCTAACTGTTTCCACAGCCTGGTGTCCAAGACATTTACAGTGTTTTATTTGATGCTTTAGCTTTAAATCAGTCCAAAATCTGAACAGGCATGTTGGAAAACAGTAGCATACACCACGCCAATGTTTACCCTCACATAAAACCCTACTAATACCCATATTTGGATTAAAATGTCCAATTGAATCAGGTTCTGAAGGAGGCGTGTATAGAAACCAGACCGAGTGCTTCACTGATTCAATGGACGGAGCCCTCACTGGAAATATAACACCCTTTTTATTAGTGCTGTCACCCTCCTCAAATGGTGTTTCCTTTAACACCGTGGCACCAATCTTTAAATGTTCACTAGCCCGCTCAAAAATATGTATCCCTTTTAGTGCTACGGGAAATTGGCCATGTCAACAATCGAAATCCACTTTAGGAAAATTTGACCCATCCCCATTAGCTGCCAATTTGTTCAACTTATTCTTATTACCATCATTTCTTAGAGGTCGGAATAACGCAATCAAAAATGCATACTTGAAACACTGTAGCCTAGCATCAAATAGATTCGTTGTATACCTCTACAACCCTCTAAATCTGAATGATATTTTAATTCAATATCCCTCTCCCCATCACCTCTAAAAATGAAATCTTTTTTAAATCTACATATATTAGCGTTTAAATTTTCAATGAATAAAACAACCGACCCATTACCCCCCTCATTATAATTATCCAGTTTGGTTACGATACTATTGACCCAATCTAAAAAAACCTCCTCATAATTATCTAAATGCGGGTGAATTGGTAGCATCAATGTATGCAAATATATAAAATAAAGTTTGCTCAGATTTTCATTTAAATAAAATATTTTTAGTGCTATTATCGCTTTTAAACTGTCCCTCCCTCCCCAAACCCGCATCTGTTACTCAAGAAGGAATCGAATCTTGTTAACATAGGAGTGTTTAATAGCCAGGGGGTCTGTTACTATACCCCCTGACATTAGAGAATTAAATGGGTTACCGAAAACGGCCGTGTAGACATTAGTATGGCGCAAGGCAGAGTAAGAGAATAAAAAATCTGGTAGTGTAAATGTAGATGGCGGTAATGTTTCAGTGATATCACTATTCTCTTCAACATCAATATTGGGGTTGGAGGGTGGCATAACGTCTCCCTATTCAATAGCACCATCACCACCTAGTTCAATTGCAATAGTGGGGGTGGGGTGTGGTCTGAAATCCTCATATTCACTAAGGATAGCTTTTAGCGTGTTTTGGGATAGCTGATTAAGCCACCCAGCATCTTCTTGTGACACAATGGGATTTTTATGTTTATCAACATCAATAAAAGTGGCATGCGAACCCGGTTTGAATGGACTTTGGGGGATATCACCTCAATAATCGTTTATTAGCCTATTTGACCATTCCGGGTCCTCAGTCCTTGCTATATCACAATTTAAATCCACTAGGCTAGTTGGAGCATCAAAAAGATTGTTTAAGAAGCGCCTTTGCCTCTCAATATTATCCTCAATTACAACACTATCCTGAAAATCCACTGGCGGTGTTAGGATCTGTGCAGTTTCATTGACAATAATTGTTTCTTGAGCTGATGGAAGAGGCGATAATTCACCAATGTTAATATATAAAACATGATTTATTTTCCATGTGGAATATTCACTATTTCATAAAAAAAAAAACTGTACCAATTTTTGCCCCCGGTCAAAACTTACTTTTCACCTACTATTATGTTGGCTAAATACGTGTCCACTTCAGTCATATAAGATAGCTGCGGACAACTCAACCAATTTTATATTTCGCCTTTTTATGATATTAATTTCACAGAAAATAATTGAGTAGAAAAAATTCGGGTGCTTATTTAACAGTTGGTAAACACAAAAGAAGTGAAATTTGGTTAATGCCAATGAAATAAAACAAAGTATGATAAAAAATATTTGTCACGGAGTCAGTAATACCTCACTAGGCAGCAAAAACCTATTTTCGTATAGAATTATTGAGATTTCAATGCTCTTCTAGTCGCATGTTTACCGACTACTAAGTAACCAGCAAAAGTCATATAATGTTTAAAAGTTAAAACAGTATCTGATTAAGATTTAAATAGGGGTTTTTTGCTCCACCCCCTCTTATTCCTACAATTGGACCATGAGCTAATGCACACTCAACTATCGTTCGTCATCTATTTCCCCCTTGAGAAATTGTAGGTGTATTATAAATACTTGAAGAAAAAAACTATTTTTCATGTAGGATCTTTGAGATTTCAATGTGCTTCTAGTCACATGTTTACTGGATACTAAATAACTACCAAAAGTCATATAATGTTACAAAGTTAAAACAGTATCTGATTAAGATTTAAATAGGTTTTTTTTGCTCCACCCCCCTCTTATTCCTGTAATTGGACCATGAGCTAATGCACACTCAACTATCGTTCGTCATCTATTTCCCATTTGCGAAATTATAGGTGTATTATAAGAACTTGAAGAAAAAAACTATTTTCATATAGCATCTTTGTGATTTCAATGCGCTTCTACTCGCATGTTTACCAGCTACTAAATAACTACCAAAAGTCATATAATGTTTAAAAGTTAAAACAGTATCTGATTAAGATTTAAATAGGGGTTTTTTGCTCCTCCCCCTCTTATTCCTATGATTGGACCATGAGCTAATGCACACTCAACTATCGTTCGTCATCTATTTCCCCCTTGAGAAATTGTAGGTGTATTATAAAAACTTGAAGAAAAAAAAATGTATTTTTCATGTAGCATATTTGTGATTTCAATGCGCTTCTAGTCACATGTTTACCAGCTACTAAATAACTACTAAAAGTCCTATTATGTTTCAAAGTTAAAACAGTATCTGATTAAGATACAAATAGGTTTTTTTTTCTCCACCCCCCTCTTTTTCTTATAATTGGTCCATGAGTTAATGCAAAAACAACTTTCGTTCGTGATATATTTCCCCACCCCCCTTGCAAAATTGTAGGTATATTATAAAAACTTGAAGAAAAAACCTATTTTTCATACAGCATCTTTGTGATTTCAATGCGCTTCTATTCACATGTTTACCAGCTACTAAATAACTACCAAAAATCCTATAATGTTTCAAAGTTCAAACAGCATCTGATTAAGGAACAAATAGGTTTTCTTTTTACTCCACCCTCTCTTTTTACTATAAGTGGACCATGAGCTAATGCACACTCAACTATCGTTCGTCATCTATTTCCCCCTTGAGAAATTGTAGGTGTATTATAAACTTGAAGAATAAACGACTATTACGGATTTTCATTTATATAAAATAGAAATAGGGATTTTTCGTGCCCCCTCCACCCTCTCCTCTTTTTCCCGCAACTAGTCCATAACCTAATATACGTAGCTAGCTGATAAAGTCAGTTACTTCAAGAAATTGCGTCATTTGAGAGATACCAGTAACTAACTCTTCAGAGATGTCCTGGTTAGCACGTGGAGGCGCGTTCGTAATCACGGACGCCTGGTCATATTCATTGAGGTAATCAAGTCTAGATTCTCCCTGTTAGGTCCAGATCTGTCATCTATCTTTGTTCGTTTCTGGTCTGGACATTCATTATCCTTTTCCTTGAATAAAAAAATAAATTTCAGTTTTTTCGCCGGGTAAGTCACATAGAGATAGTTAGATAATCGCTTTTTCACCACAAAGAATAAAAGGAAAAAAATGTATGCTTTTTCAATTGAGGGTAAGAGAGAGACACAATTAGAACTTATGGGGGGTAAATTATTTCGCTCAAAATTCCATCTGTTTAAACTTTTAAATCATAAAATAGAAAGACCTATGGCACCCTAAGAAGAAGTCTAACCTATCGGTTAATAACAAGCATACGATGTAACATAAAAAATATAACACAATTTGTGAAATAATCTCTCTCACGACACAGGATAAAAGAAAAAATGTTTGCTTTTTTCATCTAAGAGAGATACAATTAAAACTTACGGGAGTAAACTATTTCGATCATAATTCCATTTGTTTAAAATCGTAAATCATAAAAATGGAACATGAGTCCCTATGAATGAGGAGCTTAATCTATTAATATTTAAGATACGATATGCAAAAAATATAACACAATTTGAATATTAGTTTCAAGAGATTTTATTCACAGTTATAACCTTTAAGTCTAATGGCTTTTACATTCTAGAATAGATCTAAAAGGAAGTTACCGTCAGAATAATTATACTGATACTCGAGTACCTGTTAGAAAGTTACATCCCAGATAATTATAGTTAGGTATACGAACATGTCTCGTTTTTATTATAAAGCAAGAAAAGACATTTACTTACCAAAATTCTTTTGAAATTCTCCATTTCAGTACGAATAATTAATCAGCAAGGCAAATAATATATTCAACTCCTTGAAATAACTTTTTCAAACCGATAAGAATCGTATTCTTAAAGTATATTTTATACAAAAAAATGATCATATTAGCCTTCGGCCAAAACCGGCATTTTCTCAGGAAGAACATTACACTTTGTATATATTATGGCCGGAAATCTAAGCAACTTGGACTCATGAACCCCATAAAACCTATCTGGCAAGTCTTGTGTCCCTGAAAGTACTATATACCTTTCTGGCTGGTCTTGTTTGTCAGTGAAAGAAGTATATGCCTGTCTGGCAGGTCTTGTGTTCGTCGAAACTGCACACATATCCTTGTCCTGGTGATCCTGTGTATATGGTTACTACCTATGTTTGAGGATTTGTAATTGCGTATCAGCTATAATGAAGGGGGGGGAGTTATTGTTTAGGTAGGGGTACGGTAGATTCCTACAAAGTACATTTTAATGGACAAACTGCTTACTGTTCCTGAGGCTTCAGATAGATGTTGAAAGAAGTAGGGGGGAGAGTAGGAATTAATTAAAATGTTTCTCTTTACAGCTAAGATTTTACATTCCCATAACTAAAAGCGCACAAGTGGTGACAAAGTAAAGCACAACAAAACACATTTCAACGAAAGAAATCCACAATGAACTTTGAAAAATCGAGAAAATGTAACTGTGAGAAGGTAAAGCACAACAAAAAACTACTGAAATATTCCAACTCTTGCATTCAACTGTGACATGGTAAATCACGACAAAACACTACTGAAATATTCCAACTTTTGCATTTCAATGAAAGAAATTTAAAATGAACTTTGAAAAATCAAGAGAACTTAACAGTGACTAGGTAAACCCTAACAAAACATTAGTGAAATATTCCAACTCTTGTCTTTCAATGAAATAAATTTAAACTGATCTTTGAAAACTCATGAGAATGTAACTGTGACAAGGGAAACCACGACAAAACACCACTTAAATATTCCAACTCTTGCATTTCAATGAATAAAATTCAAAATGAACTTTGAAAAATCAAGAGAATGTAACAGTGACAAGGTAAACCACGATAAAACACTATTGAAATATTTCCAACTCTTACATTTAAATGAAAGATTTTCAAAACGAACTTTGAAAAATCAAGAGAATGTAACAGTGAAAAGGCAAACCACAACAAAACACTGCTGAAATATTTCCAACTCTTGCATTTCAACGAAAGAAATCCAAAATGATCTTTGAAAAATCAAGAGAATGAAACTGTGACTAGGTAAACCATATCAAAACACTACTGAAATATTCCAAATCTAACATTTCAATGAAAGAAATCCACAATGAACTTTGAAAAATCAAGAGAATGTAACTGTGACAAGGTGAACCATAACAAAACACTACTGAAATATTCCAACTCTTGCATTTCAATGAAATAAATTCACAATGAACTTTGAAAAATCAAGAGAATGCAACTGTGACAAGGTAAACCACGACAAAACACTATTGAAATATTTCCAACTCTTACATTTAAACGAAAGATTTTCAAAATGAACTTTGAAAAATCAAGAGAATGTAACAGTGACAAGGTAAACCACAACAAAACACTACTGAAAAATTTCCAACTCTTGCATTTCAATGAAAGAAATCCAAAATGATCTTTGAAAAATCATGAGAATGTAACTGTGACTAGGTAAACCATATCAAAAAACTACTGAAATATTCCAACTCTTTCATTTCAATGAAAGAAATCCACAATGAACTTTGATAAATCAAGATAATGTAACTGTGATAAGGTAAACCATAACAAAACACTACTGAAATATTCCAACTCTTGCATTTCAATGAAAGAAATTCAAAATGTACTTTGAAAAATCAAGAGAATGTAACTTTGACAAAGTAAACCACGACATAACACTACTGAAATATTCCTACTCTTGCATTTCAACGAAAGAAATCCAAAATAAAATTTTAAAAATCAAGAGAATGTAACTGTGAAATGGTAAACCACGTTAAACCACTACTGAAATAATCCAACTCTTGTATTTCAATGAAAGAAATTCAAAATGAACTTTGAAAAATCGAGAGAATGTAACTGTGACAAGGTAAACCACAACAAACCACTTCTGAAATATTCCAACTCTTGCATTTCAATGAAAGAAATTCAAAATAAACTTTGAAAAATTAAGAGAATGTAACTGTGACAAAGTAAACCACGACACAACACTACTGAAATATTCCAACTCTTGCATTTCAACGAAAGGAATTCAAATAGAACTTTGAAAAATCAAGAGAATGAAACTGTGACAAGGTAAACCACAACAAAACACTACTGAAATATTCCAACTCTTGCATTTCAACGAAAGAAATCGAAAATGAACTTTGAAAAATCAAGATAATGTAACTGTGACAAGGTAAACCACGACAAAACACTACTGAAATATTCCAACTCTTGCATTTCAACGAAAGAAATCGAAAATAAACTTTTAAAAATCAAGAGAATGTAACTGTGAAATGGTAAACCCCGACACACCACTACTGAAAAAATACCGCTCTTGCAGTTCAATGAAAGAAATTTAAAATGAACTTTGAAAAATCGAGAGAATGTAACTGTGACAAGGTAAACCACAACAAACCACTACTGAAATATTCCAACCCTTGCATTTCAATGAAAGAAATTAAAAATGAAATTTCAAAAATTAAGAGAATGTAACTTTCACAAAGTAAACCACGACATAACACTACTGAAATATTCCAACTCTGGCATTTCAACGAAAGAAATTCAAAATGAACTTTGAAAAATCAAGAGAATGTAACTGTGACAAGGTAAACCACGACAAAACACTACTGAAATAATCCAGCTCATGCATTTCAACGAAAGAAAACGAAAATGAATTTTGGAAAATCAAGAGAATGTAACCGTAAAACGGTAAATCATGTTAATACACTACTGAAATATTTCAACTGTTCTAGTCGATTATGTCATTCTATGCCCATTTATAGACTCCTGTCACGGCCTCCTGATAGTGGTCTATTGATTATGTAATCAATTACCCAGAAATACAAATGTCCTAATCGATTACATCATTCTATGCCCTTATATGGACTCCCGTCATGACCTTCTGATAGGGTTCTACCAATTGTAATCAATTTCTCAGAAATCCATTTGTCCTACTCGATTACGTCATTCTATGTCCATATATGGACCCCCGTCATGACCTCCTGATAGGGTTCTACCGATTATGTAATCAATTTCTCAGAAATCCATTTGTCCTAGTCGATTACGTCATTCTATGCCCATAAATGGATTCCCGTCACGAGCTCCTGATAGGGTTCTACCGATTATGTAATCAATTTCTCGGGAATTTTCTCCCTTCGATAACGCAACCGATTTCTCGGAAATCCTCTCCCCTCGAGGGATTCTATGCCCATATATGGAGTCCCGTCACGTGCTCATGAGGTTAGGTTAGGTTACGCAATCAATTTCTCGAAAATCCATTTTCCCTCTCGAGTCCTAGATCAATATATCTCTTCCCCACCTTCCCCTTAGAAACAACAAATTAATTCTCCTTTCTTGAATCAATAATTCCCCCTAGAAACAAAAAATTAATTCCCCTTTCGTGACAAATCAATCAACTTTGACATCATCCGTCAGACATTAATAAACTTCGCCCGGAGACAATTCTCCTGGACGAACTCCAACAAATCAATTTCTCAGAAATTCAATTCCCCTTCGATTACGCAATCAATTTATCGGAAATCCATTTCCCTTAAGGAGTCTATGCCCATATATGGTGTGGGGTCAGGAGTTATAGGGTCATTCCTACTTATGTCTTGCTTTCTCTTTATCGATTCAATTTTACGCGTGGAGATGTTAAGGGTAATTGTCCGGGGTAAATTTTTGCCAGAATTGAATTGTCCAGAGAACGTTTCTATGGGAAAAGGGATTTTTCTGTGAAGGTGGAGCCGGGTATCCTGGAGTTATTTAGAAATTAAACAAAAAACATTTTTTTTTCAACCGAAAGTTAGGAGCAACATTAAAACTTAAAACGAACTGAAATTATTACGTATATGAGGGGGGTTAACCCCTCCTCAACACCTGGCTCTTTGCGCTAAAGTATTGATTTTGTCCGAATTCTTTAACAACGACTCCTGAAACACAAGGGTCGTTTTATTAGAACAATAAGTAACCTTTTTTAAGTGGCGAAAAACTGTAGCATGAAGAGAAGAGTGTTGAGGAGGGAGCAACTCTCCTCATATACGTAATAATTTCTGTTCGTTTTAAGTTTTAATGCTGTTCCTTATTTTTAGTTGAAAAAACTTATTTCATGAAGATTAGAGATTAAAATTTTTCTAAAGCAATGGAAAAAGTATTTCAAATAAAGTAAAAGTATATAAAAATGAAAAAAACGAGTAATTACAAAAAATACACAAAACAATAGCCTACTTACAAAAGATAAGATATAAACTCCCAGCATTCATTTCTGTTGAGCAATGCTGAAGCATTGGACATTTATTTTTTTAATCATATTGACAGCTTTGAACTTAGTTATCAAACACCAAAATATTTAATGCCTTTAGAATCAGTTCTTATAAAATGTAACGCAAAATCAAAGTAGTTTGTTCAAAGTAAAACATTAAAACTAAAATTAAGAAAATCAGATAAACATTTTTAAGTCAGTATTTTTAATTTAATTTTGAATACCAAAAACCAAATATTTGACGCCTTTAAACTTAATAAATGTAAAAAATTAAATATTTTTCAAAGTGACAACTAGATAAATATAATCACTCCTGGAAAAAAAATGATAGTAAAACACCAAAAAACGTGTCCGTTCAGGGAGAAAATACAGAAATTCCCAGCATTCCGTTCAGGAAAAAATTATTCTGGTTATAGTTGCTTCATATATCAGCTCATGGGTACTCTTGCCATAGAAGCAAAAGTTGACGGCATATTTTTTTTCCGAAATTGCCCCTTATTAAGTTGTTTTCCTTGTGTTTTCTATAATTATACGAAAATTTGAATTTTTTGTTGCTCCAACCAAATCACGTAGAAAAAAAGGTTATGGAAAACTCGAAAGGGGTTACTCAGTCACAAATTAGAACTTCTATTTTCCTTATTTATGGTCAAAATCTATTGGCAGGCAACCAACAATGGTAAAACATACATTTTATCCATGGTTTTTCCATATTCTGCTCTCTTTCCTTTGGTTTCCTTATAATTACTTTATAGTCCCAAATTTCCAGGGGGAGTATGGCCCCCTGCCCCCCTCCCCTACCGGCACCCATGAACTGGCCGTTTTGGAGAGAGTTTACAAAGTGGCTTTTGATCAATAATCCAACTGGCAAAAAAAGATCCTGTAATTTTAGAGATTTCATGATGGAGGTTCCATTGTGACTGAACCACCGTGTAATTGAACCCTAAGCAACTGTGCCCCTGTAACTCAACCACCGTGACACTGAACCACCGTGCAACTGAAACACCTTAAAACTGAACCACTGTGCAATTGAACCACCTTGCAACTGAACCCCCGTACAACTGAACCCCGTCCAACTGAACCCTCGTGCTACTGAACCCTCATGCAACTGAACCCCCTTTAACTGAACCTTCGTGAAACTCAACCCCCGTGCAACTCAACCCCAATTAACTAACCTCCCGTGTAACTGAACCACCATGTAACTGAACCCCCATGCAAGTAAACCACCGTACAACTGAACCACCGTACAATTGAACCACCGTGCAACTGAACCACCGTGCAACTGAACTACCATGCAACTGAACCACCGTACTTACATTGAGAAAAACACAAGTTAGAATCTTTACATGTTCAACCAGGTTGGAATTGTTTGTTTTTTTAAGTCTTGATGTAAATTACTGTCAAGATGATTTATAAAAATGCTCTGTTTTGTTGTCACAAAAACAAAGAAAATAGGACGTCATAAACTCTTAAAACCAGATTTATTTCCCTTTTTTATGTCTATTAATTGGGGTTCCCTACATCCCGTCACTTTCTGCAGGTCTAAGCGTTTACCCCCCTCCCCCTTGGAAAATTTTCCCTCCTCCACCACGGAAACCTCATCGCCTGGAAAATACCCTCGTGTTATTTTTTAGTTTAATTGAGAAGTTCCAAGGGAAGTGGAAAAGAGGAATTTATTAGTAAATATTGCCCCCCCCCCCTCCGTGCAAATACTTTCTTCTCATGAAAGATCCTCCAGAAAACCCCCACATAAAAGATTTCCGTATGTTTCCCAATGACAAATACTATCTGTAAGCAACAAACATATAAAAAAAAAAACTTAAAAAGAAACTGAAACTTCTGCAATGGAGTTATCTGATTGATTTGTAGCTAGGAAGAGAGGGATATATCTCAAAGGGTGCATTGTGATGCCAAAACATCTCAGCTGTCATTGAGCCTTCAAATGAATACAGAATTAGCTCTAAGGGAGAGACGACAGGAGGATGGAGGTAGAAACAGTTTGATGATCCCCAGGCATTTCTAGTCTTTTTTTATAAGCCGAAAGTGATTGGAGACTAACCAACCGCAAGAGGTATTTTCTGGGAGGGGGGTATTTTCCATGAGGTGTTATTTTCCGCGGGGTATTTTCCTTAAGGGATTTTTTTCGAGGGGGGGGGGTAAACAGCGGCTCTCGCCGTCTACATACTGTAATTTTTTTTACCACTTTGCTTATTTTGTTGTTTTCCTTTTGTGGTATTTTCTACGCTCGTAGTTGTTTTTCGTTTGGTTTGAAAAAGGTTAATTACTTGCTTCGGTGCAGTGGTTCAGATGCACAATGGTTCAATTACACGAGGGTTCGGTTGCACGGTGGTTCAGTTGCACGATGGTTGCACGAGTTATTCCACGATGTGTAAATATTGGCTTATTTTAATTTTTCTTGTTTGTTTTTGGCGTGAACTGCTTTTTCGGGATGAATTTTTTCCCCCTCATTTGAATACAATAATTTTCACGTCACATAACGAAGCTGAAATTTTTATAGTACACTCTATAGGGTAGACGATGGGTACTAAATGATGGAATTTTTGAGTTTTAATTTCATTTTCAGTCGCCCCGAACTTGAATAATAGGGAACCACCATTCAACCCAGGAAATATTATAGAAATTGAAAATTTGATATTTTCCTGGCTTGAACTTGAATACGACAAAATTCAACTTGAGCTGGAAAACATATTTGTCTAAAAATTGTTTACTATAATCAAACTGTAAAGACAAACTGTCTCATGTTGAATTGTTTAGATTCAGTGACAAATTTCAAATATTTCTAATATTTATCTCCTAAACAAACCAAAGATTCTCCATGAAGACAAGGGATTTTATAGAAATTGAACAAAACTACATTACTACCTTAGCTTTTACCAAACTAGCTTTAATAATTTGTTTTCTTAACTCAGCAGTTTTTTTTATCTTTAAATTGTACGACTTAAAGAAATTGATAGAAGTCTCAAGCTTCTTTTTAAATGGTGCATAGAACTTTCCAAATAAGATATTCTAAGAATCAAAATTACGGTAAAAATATAAATTTTAGGATGCAATCGTCATTTTAGTCTACTCAAGAAGATAGAACTATTCTCAAAATTTTAAGTAAAGCGGTCTGTACTTGCATCTACAACACCAGAATATGTGGTCACTATCTGACCACCTTATAAATCGAGAGTGTGACAAAAAAAAAAAAAAAACTAAGCTGAAAAACCCTTTGACGACAATGACGATGTGACTGTAAAGCAATATGCACAGAGTTAGGTGGGCGTACCTTGTTTGCCTCTCATTACAGGCAATCTAACGGTCTTATGTCAATTTTAAATTCTTGGTCAGCATGCCAGCATGCCTCTAGGCAGGCATGCCTTTCCAAAAACTAACCTGACAAGTATGTGTCCAATAAGAGAGTCATGCCTACTCCTGGCATTTACCCGTGTCCCAGCCATTTAAACATTTGCCTCTCAAATACTTGGACTATCTGTCTTGGCTTTTCTCTGTCTACAATTGGCCCTGTCTTGATGCAACCTATGCCACCTACTGCAAAATACTTGATAACTGTAATTCAAAATCCGTTGATTTTGAATTAAAGTTATCAAGTATTTTGCAGTAGGTGGCATAGGTTGCATCAAGACATGGCCAATTGTAGACAGAGAAAAGCCAAGACAGATAGTCCAAGTATTTGAGAGGCAAATGTTTAAATGGCTGGAAATGCACGAAAGTTCTCCATCAAATAAAATTATCCACAGCAAGGTTTAACTGCGTATCAGCTATTGTATTTGTCCAGGCTTTGCATTCATAAGATAATTGCTCAAGTATGACAATAAAGCTTAAAAATGAACCTCTGTAAATATATTGGAGGGATTTCCTTCCTCCCAATGGGAGGAAGGAAACCCCTACATCTAATAAATACAAATAGTATTTATTCATACATCTACATACAAATAGCTGCATGGAAAATCAATCGGTGAATTTTTAGTTCGGTACATAAGCGCCAATTTCCATTAGGTTTGTGCATTTTATGATAAATGCACGAAAATTGGCACCCACATGTTAAAAATACGGAGAATCTGAAAGGGGACAGACCCCCGCTGAGCATGTTTTTCCGTGTTTCACTACGTTTTTTCGCGCGGAAAATCGTGTATTTTGGAAATTGAAGGATTTGGACGGTTGAAGGGTTGTTTCCGATTGATTCAGGTCTGTTGATTCTGAACATGTGCCCACTTTTGAAATCAGATCAGTAGTTATCGTCATTTTTATCACTGCGGATCGTACTCTTTTCTGTATACTGTGCTAGTAGATGCTCTTAGGGTCTTTTTCATGGCTAAATCGAAATTTTTGAATAGCCATGGCTGCATCGAAATTTTTGAATAGCCTTAATATTGAGATCCAGTTTAAGCCGGTCTCTCTAAATTGAGGCTTCGATTCAATGTTTCCACTTCAAATTTTTTCAAACCCCTAAAAGACTGGTGGAAAATCCCTAGAAATCGTCATTTTCAATACCAAAATCCCTTAAGGTTTCCCTATTTTCTGATTTCTTTCCAAGTCACAAGCCTTGTTATACTGACTTTTAATAGCATTTGTTCGACTAATAGCATTTGACGACTTAATTTGCAACTCAAGACCTTTTACTTGTACCAAAATATCTTTTTTTTATAGCTTCATTTAAAATAATGCTTTGTGTTTATCAACTAGTTAAGTTCGGTTATGATTTATAGGTTCCAGTGCCAGATCTGAGATTCTGGACCATATGAATACATTTTTTTTCCACTATTTTTTGCTTCTCTATTGCTTTTTATGCAGCACACTCGTTTTTATTTGAGTTAAGTAAAAAAAAAGTTTTTTTTTAACTGAAAGTAAGGAACGACGTTAAAACTTAAAACGAACAGATATTATTCCGAATATAGAAGGGGCTGTCCCCTCCTCAATGCCTCGCTCTTTACGCTAGAGTTTTTTATTGTTTAAAAAATAGAGTTGTGAGAAAGTCAAACTTTAGCGTAAAGAGCGAGGCGCTGAGGAGGAGACAGCCCCTTTCATATACGGAATAATTTCTGTTCGTTTTAAGTTTTAACGTCGTTCCATACTTTCAGTTAAAAAACTTGTTTTTTTATTTAATTTTTGAACGTTTTTGAATTAATGCAGGTTTTGATTTTGGTTCACTGTAAATGAATAATTAAACCAAAATTTGCATATTAATTTTACTTTTATTTGGTTGAATGGCTTTCTCGAAACTTGTTTAATTTTCTTTACGAACGTTTTTATTAGTAATAAATATACGTAACTTACGAATTAACTTACGTAACGAACTTTTATATTCATATATTTTTAATACGTACATTAGGGGGTTGGCCCCCTAGTCAATACTTTGCTCTTTAAGCTAAAGTTCGAATTTTGTCAATTCTTTAAAAATGACCTCTTAATCACAAAGGCCGTTAATTAGAATAAATAGCTCTTATGAAAGTACTAAAAAATTCTTTGGCTTACAGAGTGAGGTATTGACTAGGGGGTGAACCCAATCATATACGTAATATTTCTGTTCGTTTTAAGTTTTGATGTTGCTCCTTACTTTCAGTTGAAAGACCTGTTTTCTTTTTATTTAATTTCTGATCGTTTTTTAAAATAATGCTGGGAAATCCGGCACCCCCTTCATAGCAATGTCCCTTCCCCCATGAAAACTTCCTTCATGGAAAGATCCTCCCACATAATCCCCTCCCCCCCACTCTACCAGAACAAAAATCCCCCCTGAAAACGTCTGTATACTTCCCAATAACAAATACTATATGTTAACATTGGGTAAAGTTCATAAAAAAATGAGCGTGAGAGGGGTCTAGTTGCCCTCCATTTTTTCGGTCACTTAAGAAGGAATATAAAGATTTTCATTTCCGATCCAATGAGTCCTCTCACGATATTTTAGGACTACTGGTTTGATACAATCACCCCTGAAAAAAATAAAAAAGAAAAACGCGCATCCGCGATCTTTCTGCTGGCAAAAAATGCAAAATTCCACATTTTTGTAGATAGGTCCTTGAAACATCTACAGTAGGGTTCTCTGATACGTCGAATATGATGGTGTGATTTTCATTAAGGTTTTATAATTTTTAAAGGGTCTTCCCTCCTTTTTGCAAAAATAAGGCAAATTTTCTCAGGCGCGTAACTTTTGATGGGTAAGATTGAATTGAAACTTATATATTTGAAATCAGCATTGAAATCTGATTCTTTTGATGTATTTATTGGTATCAAGATGTCGTTTTCTAGAGTTTCGGTTACCATTGAGCCGGGTCACTCCTTACTTACAGTTCGTTACCACGAACTGTTTGATTGGTTCGAAGGATTGGCAGGAATGATATCTAGCCGGTCGCTTTTGCAAACATTATTTTTGTTTCGACTTTTTTCGTATTGAATTGTGTTAGATGTCTGAAAAAATAAATTGTCTGAAAAAAAGGAAAAAGTTGTCTGTCGACAGATCTGTCATAAGGTGACTGAAAATATGAGATTTAAGGATAGAAAATTGCTTAAAATGCACTTTGAGTAATACAGAAAAGGTGAAATATAAAAGAATACTAAGGCATTTCTCACATTCGTGTAGTAAGATGCAATAAGGCGAAATAGATTAAGCAAGAGAAATAGATTTCAATTCTGTTTTCTGCTGCGCATGACCAATCAGAGTGCTTAATTGGTTGCGTTACTAGGTCAGGGGCTATGGTGGTTAAAAAGTTTTTTTCAACATTGATGAGACTTTGCTTCATCCACTCCTGTTTCATTTTCTTTCCATCCCATGATACTTTCCCATACTTTCGAACAAAGGGTGGGAGGGAATCTGGCTTAAGTGACTGAGCTGATACAGGGTCAACCATTTCTGCATATTTGTAAATGTCATCATCGAAACGAAATCAAGCATGAATCTGCTGCACAGTTTCAACGGAAAAAGATTGCGCAGCTCTGAGGATTTTTTTCAACTACGTCATGGGGCACATCTGGATCTGATTTTAGTGTCAAGAGAGAGACACTTTGGTAAACACTTTGGTCATTCACATTAAGTTGAAATATATTTGTTGACTTTACATAATCCTTCATCATGAAACTAATAGACAGTTTCTTGATAGGAGATTCAGTCACTAGTTTCAAGCGATAAAACAGTGGTTTTTCAGCTTGAAAAGCTACATTAAATTCAGTAAGCAAAGGCAACAAATTCAGACATGCACTTCAGATTTGTGTATAGCCTACAAGCGTTGGCCTCAGTCGGCTTGATGCTGCGGTGAGTTGTTAGTAGTAGTAGTAATAACAGTTTTAGCGTAAAGAGTAAGGTATTGAGGAGGGGGAACCCTTCATATATGGGATAAATATGTCAAAATTAATACACAAATTTTGCTTTAATTCTCATGTACGGTAAGCCGAAGTCGGACCTGGATTAGTTGAAAAACGTTCAGAAATTAAATTAAAAAAACAAGTTTTTTTTAACTGAAAGTAAGGAGCAACATTAAAACTTAAAACGAACAGAAATTATTTTTTTAATAGCATTTAAAAGTAGAGTTGTGGCAAAGAGTCAAACTTTAGGATAAAGAGAGAGGTATTGAGGATACACGGAATAATTTCTGTTCGTTTTAAGTTTTAATGTCGTTCCTTACTTTCAGTTTAAAAAAAAACTTGTTTTTTTGTATTTAATTGCAAATAAGAGCTTTAAACCTCTATAGAATAGGAAGTTATTCACGCTCATTAGGCATTTCAATAACAAACAAGAGAATTTGGAGAATTATTGGAGTATCGTTTAGATATTAGAAGTAAAAACTAAAACCATTAAACAATTCCCAGAGGAAATACCCCAACCCGTTCAGGAGAGTAGCTCCAGCATTTTTTTGGGGGACAAGAGGGGTCCATATCCGGATAGTCAAGGGGCATGGGATATATAATATTTTTTTTCTTCAAATCATTCGGAAGGGGGCCGCTGCCCCCCCCCCATACGACACCCCTGCCCCCTTACTCTCTACTAACCTCAATCATCAAACTATAATCGATTTAACCTATCTATTTATATTACAGTTCTTATTATTAAAAGCACCAAGTCTTATTTTCTTTTTCAATGGTTTCTTTTTTCATTTAGAAAATTAAATTTAATGCATACCTACCTGCTTTTTTTCCAATGATTTCAATAAAATCTCTTTTGGAACTGATAGATATTAGGGAGTATCTTCCAATGAAATCTCTTTTGGAACTGATAGATAATAGAGAGTAAAAAGTGTAACTATAAAGAAAACATTGACCTGAGTAAATGTTATGAAATAGAAAGTATAGAACATATTTGCTATTTTGCGATTTAATAGGTTCGCCTATCATTTTGAGGATAACGCTCTGGGGTGTTTTTATATCCAATATGGTGCGATATCGGAAGTTTCAAAGGCGGTATATTTGCATGAATGGTAATTTGGAACATACTGGGAGGTGTAATGGACCTCTATTTTCCTATTTCTTATTAGTTAAATTCCTGTATGACTTATTTGATTGAATAATGAATCTATGCGTTATATCGTGAACAATCACTAGATTTAGGAAACACCTTAGAAAAACCTTAAAAGTCCAGAATACTTTTAAAAATCCCCAATAGTCCCCAAATCCCTAAATGAAAAACTTTGTCCCTAACAGATCTCAAAAATCCCCATTATAGGGGAAAAATCCCTAGAATGGAAACGCTGCTTCAATTAGAATGTCAAGGATTGCCGCCTTCAGTAGGAGTTTACCAGATGAAGTAAATATCCTGAAATCTAGTTTAAAGTCATGATTCGTCAGTGTTCAGTTGGTACCTGACGAATAAACAAGAGTGATGCCAAACGCAGTACAATTGTGCTATTTTGGTACGTTTCATCTCTACTGGTACAATCTCACAAAATATGGTACATTTTACAAAATTGTAGTACATTTCAGCATTTTTTGTATTGATGTTTGAGTTCTTTCATCTATAAATAATTTTATTCACCCTGATCATCTTCGCCATAGTCAAGATAAGAGACAAAGTCTCCATTTTCCTTTTTTCGCGAACAGACACTTCCGGCTTCCAAAGGTCGGACAAAACCATCTCTCTCTGTTTCGTCTTACCGATTGAAAATGAAAGGCTAACAATAAAGCTATAATGACACTTTCGATTTGTGATGGTCGGGAATCCAGTGGAATCAAACAGTTCGTGGTAACGAACTGCAAGGAAGGAGCAACAGTAGAGATGGGGGTGCTACTCGTGACATTACCACGTGGTTTATGGTTTTCTCACTGAAAATGAAAAAACAGGAATTTTCTCACTTGGAAAAACAGGAATTTTCTCACATTTATGTCTGTTTTCATGGATGGTTATGTTTGTTGTTCTATTTATTTGATGTTTTTCTCGGATGTCAACATCAAATTATGTATGTTTTATGGTTTTTGTCAGTGAGAATTTGAAAAACATGAACTTTCTCACATTTATGTCTGTTTTCATGGTTTTTGTCAGTGAGAATTTGAAAAACAGGAACTTTGTCACATTTAAGGATGACAACAGCAATTCATGTCTGTTTTATGGATTTCTCAGTGAGAATGGACATGCTTGACGCGAATGTTACGAGATTGTTTGGCTAGCCTGGCCTGAGAACTTGATTTACATAATCGCTAGGGGAAATTATTGATTCACGAAGGGGAGAATTATGAAACAAACATGGCTTCATTGTTGTTTGGCTTACCTAACCTGTGAACTTGATTTACATAATCGCTAGGGGAAATTATTGATTCACGAAGAGGGAATTAAGAAACATTAAGGCTTCTTTAATCTGTGATTTACATGATCGCTAGGGGAAATTGTTGATTCACGAAGGGGGGAATTAAGAAACAAACATGGCTTCATTGTTGTTTGGCTAACCTAACCTGAGAAATCGATTTACATAATCGCTAGGGGAAATTATTGATTCACGAAGGGGAGAATTAAGAAACATTAAGGTTTCTTTAATCTTTAGGCCTGACCAGTGAACTTGATTTACATAATCGCTAGCGGAAATTATTGATTCACGAAGGGGAGAATTAAGAAACATTAAGGCTTCTTTAATCTTAGGTCTGAGGGATAAACATTCTTTAGGACAGAGAGAAAAATTAATATTCTATTTTTGAATAGGGCTTCATTGATCTTTAGTGTCACGAATCATAAATGACATCACTTGTTATCTTGGACTTATGCGGGAGTCTAAAGAGATAGAAATTCCATTTTTAAATATGGCTTCACGGAGCTTTAAGTCGGAGAGGTAAATTAATATACTAACGAAACCATAATAGTTTAGCTAGGAACATTTATGAGATGAAGAGATTAACGTAGGAAAGGGTTTCCTAGAAATTTGAAATGTGAAAGTACTGAGATGCCAAACAAAAGGAACACGCTGAAATTACGTTTAGGGATTATTTGGGCGAAACGGTTTTAGCCAGCTTATGGGATTATTTCGGCGAAACCGTTAGAGACGTTGATTTAAAAGCTGACTTAAAAGACGATTTTGAGTGTGGTCGTTATCACACAAGTTCCATTGAACCGTGTCCCCAAAGTCCCCCAGCACCCCCAAGAGCCCCGATCGCCCTACCCGATCCAAAGGTCCAATCCCCATACCGCAATCCCGAAGGGCCACCGGTCCTCAAAGCCCCCCAAACTCCCAAAGGCCCTCCACCGGTCCCCCAAAGGCCCACCCAGACCCCCAAAGGCCATCCCCAGGCCCCAAATGTCCCCAGGCTCCCAACTGTCCCCCGGACACTCAAAGGTCCCCCAAGCTCCCATAGGGCCACCAGCGCACCCAAAGGCCCACCCAGACCCCCAAATGCCATCCCCGGGCCCCCCAAAGGCACATCGAGCTCCCAAAGGACCAACGGGGTCCCAAAGGCCCTCCACCGGTCTCCAAATGTCCCCCAAGCCCCCAAAGACCCTCCCGGCGCCCCAAACGCCCCCCCCCCCCCCCAAAAGCCCGCCCCCGCCCCCCAAGCCCAAACCCCGGGGCCCACAGGGGCCCCCCCCCTCCCAAACGGCCACCCCCCCGCAAGGGCCCCACAGACCCCCAAAGGCTCTCCCCGAGCACTCGTCTTTCGGTGATGTGTGTTTTCTGAAACCTATGATTTGGGATGTGTAGTTTGCTACTTCAGGCTTTTCTGAGCTAAGGTTTCCTAGTATTTTCTAGGTGAATGCTGTCTGAAACCAATAGTTTGGGATGAGTAGTTTGCTATTTCAGGCTTTTATGAGCTAGGTTTCTTAGCCTTTCGTTGATGTGTGTTGAGTGAAACCTATGATTTGGGATGGTTAATTTGCTATTTTTGACTTTTCTGAGCTAGATTTCTTAGCCTATCATATGTGTGTCCTTTCAGAAAATTATGAATTGTGAGGTGTAGTTTGCTTTTTTGACTTTTCAGAGCTATGATTCATAGTCACTCATAGGTGTTTGTTGTCTGAAACTTCGAGTTTGGGATGAGTAGTTGACTATTTCAGACTTTTCTGAGCTAAGGTTTCTTAGTATTTCGTAGGTGAATGATGTCTGTATCTGGAGGTGTAGTGTGCTTTTTGGACTTTTCAGAGATAGGATTCTTAGTCACTCATATGTGTTTGTTGTCTGAAACTTCGAGTTTGGGATGAGTAGTTGGCTATTTCAGACTTTTCTGAGCTAAGGTTTCTTAGTATTTCGTAGGTGAATGATGTCTGTAACATATGATTTGTGATATGTAAATTACTATATCGGTCTTTTCTTATTTGGATTTCTTAGTCTTTCATAGGTGTGTAGTGTCTGAAACCTATGATTTGGGATGTGTATGTTGCTATTTTCGACTTTTATGAGCTAGGTTTCTTAGCCTTTCATAGGTATGTGTTGTCAGAACATTATGATTTGGGATGTGTAGTTTGCTATTTCAGGCTTTTCTGAGCTAAGGTTTTCTAGTATTTCGTAGGTGAATGTTGTCTGAAACATATAGTTTGGGATGTGTGATTTGCTATTTTCAACTTTTCTGACCCGGATTTCTTAGCCTTTCGTAGGTGTTATTTGTCTGAAACCTATGATTTGGGAGTTGTTGTATGCTATTTATGTTTTTTCCTAGTTGTATTTCTTCGTCTTCCATTTGTGTTTCTTTTCTAGATCATAGGATTTTGGGTGTATGTAGGGATACTTTTGACTTTTCTGAGCTGGATTTCTTAGCCTTTCATAGGTGTTTGTTGTCTGAAACCTATGATTTGGGATGTGTAGTTTGCTATTTTCGACTTTTCTGAGCTAGATTTCATAGCCTTTCATAGGTGATTGTTGTCTGAAACCTATGTTTTGGGATATGTAATTTGCTATTTCTGACTTTTCATAACCAGATTTCTTAGTCTTTCGTAGGTGTGTGATGTCTGAAACCTATGATTTGGGATGTGTAGTTTGCTATTTTCGTCTTTTCTGAGCTAGTTTTCTTAGCCTTTCATAGGTATGTGTTGTCAGAAAATTATGATTTGGGATGTGTAGGTTGATATTTCAGGCTTTTCTGAGCTAAAGTTTTCTAGTATTTAGTAGGTGAATGATGTCTGAAACAAATAGTTTGGGATGTGTAATTTGCTATTTAAGACTTTTCATAACCGGATTTCTTAGTCTTCCGTAGGTGTGTAGTGTCTGAAACCTATGATTTGGGATGGGTGGGTTGCTACTTCAGGCTTTTCTGAGTTTGATTCTAAATCTTCTTAAATTCAATTCCGACCTTTCTCAAAGAGATGAAAAAAATTAAAGTTCTTTTCCAAATATTTTCCCATAAGAAGAAAAGTTCAACTTCAATTCTGAATTTTCTCAATGAAAATCAAAAAGTTATTGATCGAATCTTTTTTCCCAAAAATAACATAAAAATTTCCACTTCAGTTCAGATTTTTCTCAAACAGATGAAAAAATTAAAAATACTGTTCCAAATTTTTCATAGAAGATTGGAAAATTTATACTTTGATGGTGAATATTCGAGTTCTAATCTGAATTTTAACAAAGAACTCAGTTCATTTCTAATGTCCCCAATAACAAATTTGAAGTTCAATTCTAGTTTTTTTGGTGGAAGATAGAAAAAGTAATACCATACTTGTGAATATTTTCATGGAAGATAAAAAGTTCTAGTTCAATTAAAAATTTTCTCAACGAAGTGAAGAAGAATTCAAGTTCTCTTCTGAATTTTACCAAAGAACACAATTCATTTCTAATTTCACCAGAGAAAACAAAAATCTTCCACTTCAGTTCTTTATTTCACAAAGACATAAAGAAATTTAAAGTTCAATTCTAAATTTTTCGGTGGAAGATAGAAAAAGTAATACCATACTTGTGAATATTTTCCCGGAAGATAAAAAGTTATAGTTCAATTTAAAATTTTATCAATGAAGTGAAGGAAAGTTCAAGTTCTCTTCTGAATTTTCTCAATGAAAAAGAAATTATTCAATGATCATTTCTATTTCTCCAAATAATATAAAAAATTTTAACTTTACTTCAGATCTGACCTTAAAAAATGAAAAATTTTAAATACTATTCCAAATTTTTCACTGAAGATAAAAAATTCCACTCTGACTCAAAGAGATAAAAAATTTATAATTCTTTTACAAATTTACTTAACGAAGTGAAGAAAGGTTCAAGTTCACTTCTGAACTTTACCAAAGAACACACTTAAAGTATAATGTCACCAGAGACAATAAAAATCTTTCCACTTCAATTATTTATTTCACACTGAAATATAGAAATTTAAAGTTTTAGTCTACTTTTTAGGTGGGAGATAGGAAAAGTAATACCAGACATGTGAATATTTTCGCTGACGATAAACATTTCTAGTTCAATTTAAAATTTTATCAACGAATTGAAGAAAATTTCGAGATCTCTTCTGAACTTTACCAAAGAACACACTTCAATTCTAATTTCTCCAGAGAAATAAAAAATCTTCCACTTCAGTTCTTTATTTCACAAAGACATAAAGAAATTTAAAGTTCATTTCTAAATTTTTCGGTGGAAGATAGAAAAAGTAATACCATACTTGTGAGTATTTTCACGGAAGATAAAAAGTTCTAGTTCAATTTAAAATTTTCTCAACGAAGTGAAGAAAAGTTCAAGTTCTCTTATGAACTTTACCAACTAACACGCTTAAATTCTACTTTATCCAGAGAAAAAAAAAATCTTCCACTTCATTTCTCTATTTAACAAAGAAAAAGAAATATAAATTTCAATTCTAAATTTGTCGGTGGGAGATAGAATAATTAATACCACCCTAGTGACCATTTTCACTGACGATTAAAACTTATAGTTCAATTTAAAATTTTCGCAACTATGTCAATGAAAGTTCAAGTTCTCGTCTGAACTTTATCAAAGCACACACTACATTTTTAATTTCTCCAGAGAAAACGAAAAGTTGCCACTTCAGTTCTTTATTTCACAAAGACATAAATAAATTTAAAGTTCAATTCTAAATTTTTCGGTGTGAGATAGAAAAATCAATACCATACATGTGACACTAAAAATGAAGATATTTATTCAGAGTTTCAACTACCTATAGCTAAGTTTTCTAAATACAAACTATTTTCTTGCGAGAACACACAAACTCAGAACTCAGAAGGTTCAATATTGAATTATTAACAAATCACTAAGACTCAAAATTTATATAGTTATTAATATTTTAAAATATCTACGTCTAAGATTGCTAAAGACAATATATTTTCTTTCTAAAATACCCAAAAAAATAAGTATTTTGTTATATGGTAAGCTTGTACAAAATATATAAGTAATAACTGAATATATTTATTATTAGTCTCAACTAGACCTTTCTAAGATTTCTAAATAAAAGCTATATTCTTGATAAATAACACAAACACAGCATTAAAATTTTATCTTTTCAATTATAACCTAGGAAATTGTTATTAAATGAATATATTTATTCATAGTTTCAAATATCTATGGCTAAGTTTGCTAAAGACAAGCTACTTTCTTGCGAAAACACAAACAAAATCAGAAAAAATGTTCAGTGTTCCTTTAGTACCTACGCAATTAGACTAAAAATGAAGATATTTATGCAGAGTTTCAACTAGCTATGGCTAAGTTTGCTAAAGACAAGCTATTTTCTTGCGAAAACACACAAAATCAGAAGTAAAATGTTCAATGTTCCTTTAGTACCTAAGCAATTAGGCTAAAAATGAAGATATTTATGCACAGTTTCAACTATCTATGGCTATGTTTGCTAAACACAAGCTATTTGCGATCGAAAACACACCACATCAGAATTTAAATGCTCACTGTTCCTTTAGTACATATAAAATGTTGAAAAAATTAAGATATTTATTCACATTTTCAAAGAGATCGTGATTAGTTTGATAAACACACTCTTATGTCGTTATACAACACAAGCTCTAACCTAAAATTTTATTAGTTCAATTGCTAACTTAGAAATAGGAATTAATTTTATATATTTATGATGAGTTTCAAAAATCTCTGGCTAAGTTTGATAAAGACCGGGTCTTTTAGTGCGAAAACAAACACAAAATCAGAAAAACTGTTAACTGTTAATATATGACATATTCAATTAGGCGCAAAATGAAGATATTTAGGCACAGTGTCAAATATCTATGTATAAATTTGCTATAGAAAATATATGTTATTGCGAAAACATACAAAATCAGAACTTCTGTTCAGTACACCATGAGAACATATGCAATTAGGCAAAAATTCAATATATTTAGGCAATGTTCAATCTATATATGGATATGTTTTCTAATGACAAGCAATTTTCTTGTGAAAACACACAAAAAAAGACAAAAATTTAACGTTTCCTGTAGCAAATATGAAATTAGGCTAAAATGAATTTATTTATTCATAGTTTCAAATAGATATGGCTAAGTTTGTTAAAGACAAGATATTTTCTTGATAAAACACACAAAATCAGAAAAAAGGTTAAATGCTACTTGAGTACCTAATCCAATAGACTATCAATGAAGATATTTAAGAGGAGTTTCAAGTATTTACAGCTAAGTTTGCTAGAGACAAGCTATTTTCTTTCGAAAACACATACAAAAACATAAAAAATTTTAAATGTTCCTTTAGTAAATACGCAATTATTCTAAAAATGAAGATATTTATGCAGAGTTTCAACTATCTATGGCTAAGTTTGCTAAAGACAAGCTATTTTCTTGAGAAAACATACAAAATCATAAAAAATTTTCAGTGTTACTTTAGCACATACACAATTTGGCAAAAATTGAAGATATTTATGCAGAGTTTCAACTATCTATGGCTAAGTTTGCTAAAGAAAAGCTATTTTCTAGCTAAAACACAAAATATCAGAAAAAAAAATGTTCAATATACCTCCATTAAATACGAAATTATGATGAAATTAAGATATTTATGTACATTTTCAACGAGCTATGGCGGTGTTTGATACTGGAATTATTATTTGGTTTAAAAAACCAAACTAACTCAGAAAAAATTAAATATTTACAATAAGTAAATACACAATTAGGATAAAAATTTCGAAATCAAAGCCGATAGAATAACAGAGATAGAATTGATTGCGATATAAACGACCATTTCGTGCCAACAAACAAACAAAATCTGAAGAAATGTTCAGTGTTCCTTTAGTACCTACGCAATTAGGCTAAAAATGAAGATATTTATGCAGAGTTTCAACTAGCTATGGCTAAGTTTGCTAAAGACAAGCTATTTTCTTGCGAAAACACACAAACTCCGAAAAAATGTTCAATGTTCCTTTAGTACCTACGCTTTTAGTCTAAAAATGAAGATATTTATGTAGTGTTTCAACTAGCTATGGATAAGTTTGCTAAAGACGAGCTATTTTTATGCGAAAACACACAAAATCTGACAATATATTTGTAGGTTAGGTTAAGTTAGATTAGGTTAGTTTAGACTACGTACGCGCACATAGTGATTTGGTGGGGTTTGATTAAGCTAGGATAGTTTAGGTTAGGTTAGTTTAGGTTTGATTAAGTTAGGTTAGGTTAAGTTAGGTTAGGTTAGGTTAGACTACGGACACGCGCGTACGTAGGCTAACCTAGCCTAACCTAACTTAACCTAACCTAACTTAATCTAACCTAACCTAACCTAACTTAACCTAACCTAACTTAATCCAACCTAACCTAACCATGCGTACGACTAACTAACCTAATCTCTAACCTAACCTAACAATGTTTTTTCTGATTTTGTGTGTTTTCGCATGAAAATAGCTTGTCTTTAGCAAACTTGCATAGCTAGTTGAAACAGTGCATAAATATCTTCATTTTAGCCTAATTGCGTAGGTACTGAAAGAATATTTTTTCATATTTTTTGTGTTTTCTCATGAAATTATATGGTATTTAGAAAACTTAATCATACATAGCTGAAACACTTAATAGACATCTTCACTTTTATTAAAGATTCGCGTTCAATAAAGGTACATTGATCATTTTTTCTGATTTTGTTTGTTTTTTCACAAGAAAAAGTCTTCTCTATCTAACAATTAGACCGAGTTAGTTGAAACTCTGCATAAATATCTTCATTTTTATCATAAGTGCTTTTTTTATAACTTAACTTTTAACATTTTTTCATAGTTTTTTTGTTTTTGAAAGAAAATAGCTTGTCATTATCAAAATTATACCTAGCTATTTGAAACTCTGGATAAATATGTTCATTTAAGCATAAGTGAGTAGTTAATAAATGAACATTGAAAATTTTTTCTGTTTTTTTGTGTTTTCGCAAGAAAATATCTTGTCTTTTGCAAACTTAGCCATAGCTAGTTGAAACTGTGCATAAATATCTTCATTTTTAGCCTAATTGTGTATGTACTAAAGGAACACTGAA